>NW_005187647.1:482547-546189 GCF_000239375.1 Pundamilia nyererei | reverse complement strand
ACTTCCAAAAACATTCAGCTTTGATATTAATGAGTTTTTTGGGTTCATTGAGAACATGGTTGTTGTTCAATAATAACATTATTCCTCAAAAATACAACTTGCCTAATAATTCTGCACTCCCTATAGTACATAGATGAGCATATCTGTTTAAAGTGAGTGTTACATATTAAAGAAAAAACAAGGACCTACTGTTATTCAGACAAGTAAACTATTAAAAGTGACTAATAACCAAAATTTGTTCAGCACCAGCTGGAAGATTTTTATTGACTTCTAGTCGTGGTTGAAAAATAGTTCCCCTCGATGTCATTTAGTGTCCGTTAGACTTTAGTGGGAGAAAACTCGTTCATCCATCCTTCCATTTAATTTGTAAAACCTTTTATAGATTGAGTAATCCATCCATTCGTTCTCTTCTGCCTAATGATTTTCCCAAAAACTTAACCCTGTTGAAAATTTGTAGATTATGCTTTTAAAGCCAGGTCCATGCCAAGAAACCAACATATTTAAATGAACTCTGAATGCGGTTATTCCAGGTAAAGTGGTCAACCATAGTTATATTTGATATTTGAGTCTATGTACATACTTTTGACTCAATTGAGATTAGAAAAAGATCTAAATTAACTTCAAACATGTGCATTCAGTTCTTTTTTGTTTTCTTTTTAAGTTATTAAAGGTGTGTGCTGTACAGTCATTCTAGCCTAGAGAAAGAACAGTTCAAAGAAATCATTAAATGTGCATAATTACCATGACATCCATGTCCATGATGAGTATATTTAAATTACGGATATACCTCACGAGATCGTAATGCTATGCTTTGACTAGAAGTGCAGCCTTAATTGTGCAGCCCTTTATCTGTTGTGATGTGTTGTGCTCTCTTTAGATGTCTATAAAGCAGACTGCAGGAGGTGCAGGAGGAGGAGGACGTGCAGCAATCTGTCTCATATGTAAGGAGAGCTGCTCTGGTTTTCAGCCACATACTTGGAGGTACAGTTCCCCCCTTTTTTAATTCATTTTTTTTTCCTGTACAGGAAATGTAAAATTTTAGTGGTCTCACCACTGCTCCCTCACTACTTACACATTCATTCCTTTTGAAGAAAAATATTAAATATGTTTGTGACTGAACACCAGATGGGTGTAGGCTGTCAAACCACATGCCCAGACTCCCAAGTTTTCAGACTACATGGAAGAAATAACCAGGCAAGCTGGAAAAACACAAGTTAAATGTTCTTGTCTTGCATTCAAACGGCTTTTATTTGAGCAAGCCAAAGAGAGTAATATTTGGCCAAAAAACAAAACAAAAACGTAAAATGACAAGAACGGATTTAAATCGTCGCTTATCCTTTTTGGTGTTTCTTCTATCCAGAAAAGCCTGCACAGTGTGTGGCTGCAGCACGGTCGACCACGCTCCTGGAAATGACCTTGAAGACGACCAGCGAATAGGACGCCTGCTCGCAGACTCGCCCTGCTCCCATTTGACAGCGAAGATTAAAGGAGGTGGTGGCCTTCGCATGTACAAGAGAAACCGAATGATTGTCACCAATCCGGTGGTGTCACGCAAAGACCCGACCTTCAACACCACCACATATGACTGGGCTCCTGCCGGCCTCAACCAGAAACTGGTAGGATTCACTGTGGAGTGCAGGAGACTGCTGCTGATTCTCTTTTTCTTTCATTCTTTCTTTTAAAAATAGTGGATGGATTTTGGATACCACAGGATATTTTTCAGATAGATACATTAAAATAACCTGACAGGACCAAAACCACAAACACGGTAAAGAGCTCCATTTTAGCGATATTATTTAGCTCAGCTGTTGCATACAGCTATTGCTTCCAGCTACCTGTTCAAGCACAGCTCTGGAATAAATGGACAATGCAAATAGCCAAAGAAATACCCCATCAAACAGCTGTAGTAGTAATATGAACAAACCTGAAACTGGGAACGGAGACATGGAAACACCACAGATGAAATGTAGGGGATGAAGAACGGGAAGATGTACAGATGAACCAGCAAAGAACAAGGAAGACGCAGAGCTTAAATACACAAGTAGGACAATGAGAGGATCGGGAACACAGCTGGGACGAATCTGACATAATAGGACACAGAGAAGCAAAACTCATAATAATAATGTGTATGTCCCCATAGGGACTAATTACTCCTATGGGCTGCCCCATTCACCCAGTGGGCAGCCACGAGTGCCTAGGGAGCAGTGTGTAGGGACGGTACCTTGTTCAGGGGTACTTCAGGGTAGCCGTTCAGTGGATTTGAGTCCCCGACCTTCTAATCATGGGGCAACCACTTTACCTACTGAGCCATCCATGCCACTCAACACACTGAACGGGATTATCACAATAAAACAGGAAGCACAAGACATTGATGGTGATGCAGATTAGATACTGAGACATGGAAACACGAGGCAAGGTGCAGAAACAGAACAGAACCCTAGAAACCAGGAACAATGGATATAATACGACAGAAAACCATAATTCAAAGAGTAAAACTTAAATTAAAAACACAAACACTGGGTCACCAATCCAGGACCCTGAAAACTCAAGAAAAATTCATGCATGAAATTACATTTTATTTTCATCATCAAGTTAACAACTCAAACTTCTTCCTTTATTTATTCACTCAGGACACTTTAGTTCAGATTTACCTCAGTTGGTGCTGCTCTTCCTGTATGAAGAATATGAACTGTCCCATTAAAACCAGACTCAAGTATGTTTCAGGCTTCCCAGCCTATAATTATGAAGATGACAGACGTTACTGCGGTTGAACTTGTAGAGGCAGATCCAAATCCAACTGGGGGACTGTTTTCCAGATGTGCCTCTAAAAACCTTGAACATCTCGTTTGGTTCATCCCTCACTTTTTGTTTGTTTGTGTTTTCCAACCCACTACCACACTTTTAGTCACTGCTTCACTCTGGTGAAGTAATCTGACAACCCACAGATGTGTCAGTGACGACATCGGGAGAGTCCGATGACGGCTTAAAATGTGTTAGATAAGCTCAGGTTTCAGCAGTGGGAAAAGATCGAGAGATTGAATTTGTGAAAACTGCATCATCTGTTGAAGGCCATGCAGTACATGGAGCTCCTCCCAGAGAGTCAGAGGCCAGTCTCAGGGACTGTTGGAGCGCTGGAGCGACGCAGGCAGCTCCTCATCCAGCTCCCCGCCTACGATCAGGACCCCATGAAGTGTCAGAGCCTGGCCAGTGAGGAGGAGGTAAATTACTCTGCCGTGACCAGTTCAACACACATGATTATCAATAACCTGAGCAGTATGTAATCATTCCACCTATAATCAAAAGATTAAAAGTTGGCTAATCACTTTCATGATGGAGTCATTCTTCCTGCAGATTTCCTCCATGCTGCTGTTTGTGAAGCAGTACAAACAGGAAGTGCTGGGAGTAGGAGAGGTGGCCTTACCCGGTGAGGGTGAAGCTTTGAGGGAAGCAGCCATTCAGAGGACAGCAAAGGAGGTGAAGGAACACAGCAGCAGCAATAAGAAGGATGCTCCTCAGCATCAGGATCACGGTTCATCTAACAGCAGTGTCGCCTCCCCCACAAATGGGACAGAATACAACAACAAGACTGAATATGTAAGTGGGTGTATGACCCTGGATGCTTTAATCACCAGCTGTTACCAGCTGCAGATCTGTCAATACGAAGGAAAAGAGAGAAAGCTTCGATTAATGATTAGGGTTTTTTTTGTTTCATGATACAACCTTTTAATTGTACATAGGAAATCGAATTCACATCAAACCAATCAAATACAGTCACAACAACAGTAAGAGCAGAAAGTGTTACTGAGCTCACAGACAGACTCTGCACAACAGCCTGCTGAAGTCTCCTTATCCAACTTCTCAGGTCTTATTTCACGATCAGTACCGCTAACATGCTGTCTGCTCATGACATGTAGGGCAAGTTTGTTTGCTTTGTTTCAGTGTGGTGTAACAACAGCACAGGGGCATCACGCCCCCTTTCAATCAAACACTAACTTCACCGTGTTCCTCCAGCCAGCTCTTCTTTCTTGTAACAACAAGAAACTGCAAAATTGGATGACTAAATGTGGTTTTAGTTCGACTTGAAACACTTAATGTTGCCAATGCTGCCCAATTATGCCTATTTTTGGGACTCTTTGGTCGACTATTGCTCCCTTTATTTCACTAAAGAAAGATTTGTAGTCTTGTTTGCAATACTGGTCCTAATTAAAACCTGTTTCTGTGTTTCTACTGAAAATATTTCTATTTTTCTATCAAATTTCAGTGAGAACAGAACAGCATGCTTGTTTTTTACTTTCACGTGTTGCAACGGCACAATCGTGCCAAAGTTGCATCTACCATGTGTGCTCAAAGAACTGAGATCAGATGTATATTTACCTGTTCTACCTGGGGAAGTCATGTGATTGGTTGATTAGTGAGGTGGAGATTTATGTCATCTTTTAAACTGATCGGGATCCAGAAATCCTTCTAGATTCCCTGTGGAGGGAATTTTCTGTTTTGATTTAAACCAAAGTTCTTGTGGATCAGGAGACTCTACATTTGTTTCACTAATTTCGTACTTGACCTCTCACACAGTTTTCTGTCCTCTAGCATTGCACCGGCTGCCAAGGTGAAGTTACAAAGGACAGTCCTGCAGTATATGCAGAGCGTGCAGGTTACCACGCTGCCCTGTGGCATCCCAAGTGCTTTGTATGTTCAGAGTGCGGCCAGATGTTGGCTGACCTGGTCTACTTCTGGTCCAATCAGAAGCTGTTCTGCGGACGACACTATTGTCAGACACAGTGGCCACGGTGCTCGGGCTGCGACGAGGTGAGGCTTCACTCCCTGTAGTTATTGCTGACCAGTAAGTGTTGGTGATCTGTTTGCAGTCTGAACTTCATGAAATCAGAAAATCTGAAACAAAACAATACCATATATTACTGTTAAGTCATCACATAGCAATAATTTAGTTTATCACACACTGTAAATAAGGTGTTCACGTGAGAGGAACTACCATAAAATACTAACTGCTGTCACATTTAAACCTCTTTAACTTTGATTTTTGCTTGAGCATGCACTTTATAATCCCTCTTTCTGACTCTGAGAATGAACCAAATTTACAAAATGACTTTATTTTTTTATTCAGTATGACCTAAAGTGAGTTACTGAGCCCACTAGCACATTAGAAGGACTTTCACAGAGGTCAGGACAAAGGCTGTTTTCCTCACAGGTTTCTATCGTACGAGAAGTCTTTTTACAAACACCCCCTGGTGGCCATTACACAGAATGCAAGCTCCACATTGGCTTTTTCGCTAAGTCCATCTTTTATTATGCCTTTGCATTTGAGTATGAAAAGACAGCTCTATGTGGCAGTGTCATCCATCCACAACCACTGCAAACACTTTCCTGATGGACTGAAGTGCTACTTTAAACTATCATAAAACGTGCATGATATTAATTTAGTAAAGTATGCCGGGCCATTTGTTTAAAATGGTGATGATAAGGAGAATAAAGTAAGACAGGCTTGAGGGCCAGCCTCCCTTGTGACCTGCTAGATGCTAATGCATGAGTCTGCAGCATCTTTTGGGGGGGGTTTCAGTCATGTCATCCGTTTCAAAAAGGTTAGATGTCAACAGTCACAACAGAAACCTAGACTTTAAAAACAATGGGTGATGTCATAGTTTCAAAATGCATCTTTTTTCAGACAGCCTGTATACTTGTATACAGTTCTTCTGTTTTGTTAATAATAAAAATATGTTTTAGCTCCTTTTTTATTACATTTATTACAAATTATTTAAATGGTAAATAACAATAAAAGGCCCTGTTATAGGTTATAGTAGATAATAATACAAAGCTTTAAAGTATTTTCGTATATACATAGCTTATTCTTATGTGGATTTAATAATGAACTAAAAGTTTTAAACCCATATGAGAATAAATGACTGCATAAAAATGGAAATGAGTCTACCAACTCTACGCAACACCACAGATATAATTTGTTTTATCAGAATAATATTTTTGTTTTTATTTTTTGTGTCCTCTCTCACATCATTCTCATCCCCCCTCCTGTTCCGTTTCTCCAGCTGATTTTCTGCCAGTCTTTTCTCACGGCGAAGGACGGACAAGCATGGCATCCTCATCATTACTGCTGCTGGAAATGCGGGCAAACCCTGGATACACCCTGTCAGCACTGAGTCACCATGTGTAGGATTCACTACAAAATGTGGTGTTCAATTTTAAGTTAAAAATAAATAAATAAATCAACAAATCTAAAACCAAATCAATAAAATTAGTGCATCTGTTTTCATATAAAAGAAAAAAATGGTATAGTTTAAATACGCACTGGGGCTAAAAGTCTTTAAGTCATATGTTCACTTGATAGTTTAGCAAATCTTCTTTCCTACAAAAACACAGCAGCAGATTTACTATAGTTTGAAATACTTCAGGTGATATTGATGTGAACTGACTTATTCAGATTACTGGTATTCCAAAATTTTAAGGAGTTGTTTGGTTTATACAAAAGTGCTTTAAGTACTTCAGCAAACATTTTGTTGATGTATTGGCACTTATAGCACTGACAGTAACAGGAAACAGATGTTCTGCATTTAGCCTGCAACCTTACAAAAACCCAGAGCTGAATTTCAGCTAAAAAATGAAGAAACTACCCAGTAACTGAAGAATGTTGAAGTTAACATGAGTAAGTAAATAACTAAATAAAATGCCACCTTGTCCTGTTTGAGAAAACTTTGTATTCTCACTCATTTTCATGAGAGACTTGTTGGTGTGTTTTTTGCAGATTTGAGTCATGTGTCTTTAGTTAAACTTCATCTGGTGAGGTCAGTAATTATTTTAAATTGTCTCAAGAAATCATGGATGTTGATTCCTCTGGATTTTTTTTTCTTAGCACAAACTGTTCTCCTCTGGGTGAAATATTCATAATTTCAAAATATGTGCTTGTGTTGAAAAATATTTTTTTGTGTTTTGTGTTGTTGACCTTGTAATTCAGCCGGGGTAAGACTGCTGCAGTCATTAAACTATTGGAGCGTTAAAACAGGGTCAAGGGGCAGAACAGTGTGTGAAAACAGTGTGAAGCAGCCCTACTCGACACTGTTGTAGTTTGTTTTTTGAAGGTTTACACTGAAAAATTATTTTGTTATAAAGTCATTTCTGCCTGTGTTCGAACCCCTTAAAGTTTTATTTTCTCAGAAAAAACGAGTCTGCACCTTTGTGCAAAAAGGATATTTGTTTTTCATACGAAGTAACAAGGAACTGTGTTTTTTTTGTTTTTTTTTAATATATTCTACTTTAACAGTCATCTTTAAATGTGTTGATGCATGCTCAATCAGCCAGGTAAATAAATCCCAGAAGGTTGTTTCTGTTCATCTGGATGTAGCGTTTTCAGTTGGAGAAACTGAAAACGCACTTAGAAGAAGTCACTTGGATGAGTGACAAAATGTTTCTCCCACTGAAGTCCAGATGAACAGAATCAGCCTTTCGGGAGTCAGCTTAAACTTCCTAAACTGACAGTAATTTATAGAAAACTTGGCAGTTGAATGAAAAAAAAAGATCAGTTGAAATAATTTGATCTTAACTTTATCTTAATACCAAATTAACAAAGGGTTATCTAACTTACTAACTTATCTAACTAGGTCAGGTTTTAACTTTACCTGTTAGTTTTGGACTGAAGCCTTGTAAAAACTGGACAGGCATAAGGCTGGAAAGAGGTAGCACTGATTAATACAATAAAATGTAAAAAAAAACCACCACCAAAAAACCGGTTGGTTTTAAAAAAATAATCTACAGCAGATTTTAGTTAAATAAGTTTTTCATAATCACGATTTTAGTATTGATTTAAATATCTGCTAATACTATATATGTAATGTTTTTGTTATTTTTATTCTTTCTCCATGTTGTGTTAAATGTGTTTGATTTCAAGAAACTGCAGACTCAATAATCATTTAACCTCTTATAAATTTAAGTTTCTGCTGCTGCTAAATGCTGCTTTATGCTGTTCCTAATAATTAGTCCCTCTTTTTCGTATATATTTTGAAAACTTTATAAATGTAAACATTTTTTGTGACAATTTTAGTTTAAACTGAGAGGACACTACTGGAGGTCAATAAAGCTGCAAAGTTAGTTGGCCATGTGTTAAATTCAGCAACTGCATTTTAAGTCCATTCAAGGTTAAAAACAATGAGCGGGAAATAGGATTTTGTGACATTAAAGTCAGAAATATATCAGAAAAATCTCTCTGACATACAGTAGTTTACAGATAAAACCCAAATCCTAAATTTCTCTTTTTTGGGATTTGTTTTTCTCTTTTCATGTAGGCTACAACCAGCTAGCAGAGTAGCACTAGCTAACATTTTGCCTTTATGTATTTTATCATTTAACTGCTAGCAGTATTGCTTGAGTTGATGTAGCATATAAATAATAGACAGTACTGTCAATACTAAATACCAATTCCACTCACTGATTCCAATAGTAGTAGCAGTAGTAGTAGTAGTAGTACTATTGTAATAGCTAATGTGTTTAGCCTAGCATGGTGCAAAAACTGGAAGCTGAGGGAAGCTGTTGGCCCAACTCGGTTAGTCATTACACCTCTGAATTTTGCAGAAAAATAAGATGTTAATCTTTCTCTGGATAAATGAGCAACAAATATTTATATATAAAAAAATTATGCTTTATCAAGTAAATAAAGTTATAAAGATATGATGAAAAAGTGAAAGCCCACTATGTTTAATGCTGTTTTCAGTTAAATAAAATAAATGAATAAGTGTCCTGTTGTGTATTGTGGTTATTAAATTTCAAAAGCAGTATGCTTCTTCCCAGCAGTTGGATTTAAAAAATGAAGCATATTCTATCACTCCCCTGAACAACAATGGGATGACCTTCTGACCGTTGGACTTAAACATTTGGTTTTTATGGTGCACCCATGTTGCTTAATTCTGGTTGAGTAACACGAAATAAAACTGGCTGGGAGTATGAGCTTGATGCTCAAGCAAACCTGATTTCAGTTAAGTGGACTAAAACAAGTCAACAGGCTGGTCCAAACCGGTTTCACCTGAGAAACATGGAACACTTTGTCAGCCTTCATGTTGCGAGGAATGGTTAATAGGACAGATACTGGGTTATGAATGGATTGGATTTCAAAGGGGCCAAGGAACCAGGGAGCTAGTTTCTTAGACTCACCCTAACCCTTTACCTGGAGGAGAGCCAAACTTTTTGTCTGCTTTGGTAGGCCGCCGCCGACACACAACGGTGATCGTCCAGCCACTTATTTCGCTCCATGGTCTCGAGGAGAACTGCCCTTGCGGTCCGCTACAACCAGCAGGAGCGGTGTGCATAGTACTGAATGGAAGGCACAGCCAACTAACCCTCCATGATGGAGTTATGGCTGTATTCGACCCATGCCAGCTGATCACTTCACATGGACTAGTTAGAGAAGGCAACACAACGAAGGACGGCTTCCAGCTCCTGATTTGCCCTCTCCACTTGGCTGTTAGTCTGGGGGTGGAAATCAGAGGACAAACTGATTTGGCCCCTCAGTTCAGAACAAAACTCCTTCCACAACTGGAAAGTGAATTGTAGACCCCTGTCCGAGACGATGTCCTGAGGAACACCATGCAGTTGGAAAAGATGTTGGATGAGTTGTTTGGCGGTTCCCAAGGCAGTAGGCAATCCAGGCAATGCCACAAAATGGGCGGCCTTGGAAAACCAGTCGATTATAGTGAGGATGGTGGTGTTACCAACATGACTTTTAGTTCCGTTACCACCTGGAGGAGTACACTCTACTCTTTGGTGATGTGTTGTAACATCTTTCCATGGCGTTCCACTAAGTTCACCTGTAGCGATATCTCATGGGCTCGAGGTCCATCACTGGCTGGATAGTTCTGTCAGGTTTTAGGTAAGGAAGAGACCCAAACACAGGACACAGCAATCTCCAAACTCCAATTCCAAACTGTGGCTCCACTCCCGTGAAACACACTCCACTCCCAATTCCTAGTAAAGGCAAACACAACGAGTTAGTTAGGCAATCCTTTCCAAAGCAAGATTTTTCAACAATAATCCACTGACGAGGTAAACTCAACAATCCCACGTTACTTGTAACGCGTTACTGTAATCCGATTACTTTTTTCAAGTAACAAGTAAAGTAAGGGATTACTATTGCAAAAACAGTAATTAGATTACCGTTACTTTACCGTTACATTACCGCATCTTTCTTGCCCAGGACACTGTTGTAAATAGATTTCTTTTCTCAGGAGTCTTTTTTCCCCCTGGCTGAATAAAGGTTAGATGCATGTTTACACAGATAATTTGTTAAAAGCATCTTATTCTTCATTGACTGGCAGTGACTGCTTGTTACAACAGCAAATATTTAATATTCTTCATTGTACTAAAACTATATTTTAATCTATGACACACAGACATTGATTAATCATCAAAAATTAAACATAACAAATGAAAATTTCACAAGAACAAATCAGGTAGTTTTCTCAAATAAACCAGCTGCAGGCAGAAAAATTAGAATCACTGAGGATTACAAAACTCCACTAATATGTGTGTGTGTGTCTGTGTGTGTGCTGACCTACTACCTGCAGGAATGTGAGGTATTCCTGTGGTTTCTGGACTGACGTTCCCGGGCAGTTACATCACCCAGCTGACCGTCTGACAGCTGCTTCCTGAACCATGAAAGAAAAAACAGATTGGGATATTTTTAGCCCCAAAGTGAGACAATTTATTTGATCTGCAGAGTTTTATGGCCTTTAATAGTGTGCATTGTAAGCAGGGAGAAAAGCTCATCTTTGTGTAATATCAGCCTCTGATTACACAGATTATACAACATGATTATCCCTAATATGGCTGAAAATCAGTTTGTTGAGCATTGAAAGCTTCCTTGAGTTTGTTAGGAATGTAAAAGTTGTTCATTCAGAAGGTTGATGATCTTTTCACACTCACAGTAACCAACAAACTTAAATGACTGACTGAAAGTGCTGGTGTTTGTGTGCTGATTGGTTCAAAGATAGTTAATGCAAGTTAAGTGTTTCTTAATACAAAGTTAAAATGATGATAATAACTGGCTTGAAGACTCTGCGGCTCAGAAGTCGATGTCATCACCACAGCAGGTCTTTTTATTGTAAATAATCACAAGTTTATAACTTTTCCCCTCTTTTCCAGCTATTTTCACATTTCAAACAATATTACAGACTACTTCCTGCTTTATTATAATTCATTATTATTAGCAACTGTCATACTGTTAAAACCCTCTTATTTAGATCCTAAGTATATTCTTTCCTTTTATTATAAAGTGCTTTTCAGTGTATAATTTAGCAAATGCACGAAGACTGGCAGCCTTTAAATTAGGTTTTTGGCCAAAAAAAAAAACAAAACGGCAAAAGTTCAAGGCCCCTTGGATGATCAAAAGAAGAAAGAAGGAGAACGTTTTCTAGCATTTACACACAAGCAGTGACAGATATGTTGCTAAATCTTGACATTGTGTTTTTCCACTTGAGCTCCAATCAGTTCAGACCACTATTTAAATCTTTTTTCAGCTGCTGCTTTCTCACCACAGCAGGATCATCAGCACATTTGGTTGGTCACAGATTTTTAGCCAATGACCTTTCTTATGCAACCCTCCGAGGCTTTTTGTCTCCTCCCAGTCTGAAACTGGGGATCTGCCAGCCCTCCGAGCCACAAAACACTGGACAGAAATCAACTGAAACATTCATTTGAAGAAAATAAATATATAAATTGCTTTAACTTCGACAGAAATTCTGGAGCATCAGTGCTGTTCTCTAAGAGCTGCCTGTAGATGTTGGCGCCCTCTTGTGGACGTGCTCGCACACATCACACATCCTCTGTTTCTGACGGCACCTGAATGCAGCACAGCATTTTTCTTCTGCAGTATCCCTTTAAGTGCGGATGAAAGGCTGTTATGTAATTTAGGTGAAAGAGGAGGAAGAGCAGCGGACTGAATGGAGGACAGCCGGCACTGACAGCTCGAAGAGGACCCTGACAGGTAGGGCGCCGCTGACCCTGCAGGTGTAGATAAACCGCTATAGTGCTCAGCCTGAGGTGTCCGCGTTATGTCCGATGTGACGTTTTCAGCAGGTTAAAAGGACACGAGTTTTTAATGTAACCTTTGCATCTGCTGTTCTACCATCAAACCCTCAGTGAACAAAATATTCAAAAAGAGAAGTTTGTCTCTTTAAGCCTGTGACCGTTACGGTTAAAGGAAACTTCCGCATTTTTTTCTCAATGTAAACTTGTTTTACTCATTTTCCGGTTCTAACCTTTAAAAAAACTCCTAACAAATGCACTTTTTTACTTGGTCTGATTTCTACATCAAAGCAAACCTCCAAATCCCGATTACTGTGTATTACTATGGTATATTACGAGTAGAAGTAGTTTATTTTTTAAGCACATTCCCCCTACAGGTGCTTTCTCCGGAAACTGTGAACTTTGCAGCTGCTTCAAAGGTTCAGTGTCTTTCTGGGTTGGGCTTGCAGCGCTGGACGTTGTTCAGTGGGTTAAGTAATCCTGTTGTATCCTGTTGATTTTGTGGCACTTGCATTAATTGCGATTTCATGTCAAAATCATAGACTGTATATGAAAGATGGAAGTAATACCTCGACGTTAACTATTAACAACTGCTGTGTCAATTTGCTGTTACCATAAGTTGCCATATTTGACCCATCAAGCCTGGTTCAATGCTGCATTTATGACATATTGTGTGGAAGCCACGGACGCAGGTGCCTGATAATTAGAGCTAAGAAACAAGCTAACATATGGTGGTTTAGCTCACTGGGTTGAGCAGGCAACTCCTATTACTGAGTTTTGGGTTCATATTTTACACTCAGCTCTACCTGCTCTCTTTCATCCAGTTTTTTTTTTCAAAGCATTTAAGTATAATTAAAATGTATTTAAAGGGAACCTACAAGAAGTTTGTATTATATTTTTAGTGAGTTGAATTTCATTTATTACAAGCTTTTATTATTATAAGCAATGTAATTACACTTAAAATGCTTTCCCACCTTTGCTTTCTGCAGTGGAAAAATGGATCTTTTACACTAAAAGTAAAAAAAAAGTGATGCCATAACTTTGGAAAGCTATGGGAATATTTTTTATTTATCAGCTTAAGTTAGGCTTTGTCTTTTTTTGGAGTAAAGGCATAAATAAACCAGCACATTTCCCTGACTATATGTTTGTTTACAGCTAAATGTTTCATTGACTGAGGCAAGACTGAGTGATTTAACTGGACTTTTGTCACTTCAGTACTCTGGATGCAGTACTCAGCGTCTGTTTCTATTATTATTATACAGTATAACACTAGTAGTTACTCTTCTTACTGTCTTGGAGCAACTGTGAGGACACAGTTTCATCTGGGACTAATAAATTATTCAGTTTCTGCTTGATTATCTACAGTTAAACTGAGCTGAGAGTGCAGTTTGTGATCTGTTTTTTTTTTTTTTAAAGGAGGCTGCAACGATGGAGCTGAATGTGGCCAAAATGATAATGCTGGCAGGAGGTGTCCTGGTTGTGCCCGTGCTCGCTTTCGTCACCTCCTTCCTGTTCTGGCCTGGAGCGCTCCTCAAGGCGTACAACTGGTAAAGGCACATAGAGGACATACACACAGAGAACAAACAGGCGGGTTAGACTTGTATCTGTTTGGTTTAGGCACACCACTGGATTATAGCAGAAGAAATGGAAAAGATTTTCCACCTACAGTACTCTGCAAAAGTCTCAAGTCATTCCTTATTTCTCATGTTTTGCTTCCAAGCAGCCAGACTTTGTTGTGATTTTTTTAAGTGGTCATCATCAGTAGGTGTCCAGCCTTCTGGAGGTCTTCCTAACCTTTTCTTTGGACATTGGCTGCTTTTCATGAGGGAAAAATAAAGAAATTACAGGTCTGAAAAATTACAGCTGATAAACCGTAGCAGTATCTGAGTCATGTCCTTAAGAAATAGGAAAATCCAGCAAAGACCTGACAAAGGACCATAAGAGTTATCTGACCCTTTGGCTGATCTCTTCACTGTTCACTGAAGTATCATTAGAAATGGTGTCAGTGAAGGGTGGCTGCCAAGAAGCCATTCTTAAGATAAGGAAACAGGAAAAAGACTTGGTGGCTCAGGACTTTTGTACAGTGGTTTTCCATTTTTCTTATTTTTTATGAAAATAAATCTAATAAATGTTACTCCAAGCAATTTTCTTCAAAGTTACTAAACCCACCAGATAAAGCCTTCAACAGCAACAAGCAGACAAACTGGACACGCGTTACATTTGAATGAAAATAATGTAGTTCCTGTGTTCCAATACAGCTTCAAAAATGCTTTTATTGTGAAAGAGCCAAAGCAGTGACCTTTCCTTCTGAACTTTAGACTAAGCTGTGAAAAAAACTACATGCTGGCTGATTACTGGATTACTGATGTTGCTTCACTCTGTCTTACACACACACGCACACACACACAAAGTGCTGACTCACTGACATGTAATAGAAGAAGAAAAACATGTACAAAGAATTAACAGTGAATCTGTGACTGTGTAGAAGATTATTTTTATCTGTCGAGATCATTTTGGTCCCAGATTTCGGGGACCGTTCCTGACCTCTGTTTTTATTTTGTTTGTTTTTATTTTTTAACCCTGACCGTTGTAAGGGTAGCAGAAATTCACCTTATTATGTTTATGTTGAGTAATGAAGCTGCATTTGTGGTTGATATGAATATCCAAAGTGTTGCACAATAAATTATTAAACAATCACATGAACAAACTATGGAAATAAGTGGCAGAGCATCACTCTTATTTTCATAACAGCAGTTATAAAATGATTTCTACAGGTCATCATCTTTTCATGATAAACCTTTAATTTTCTAGTGTGCTTTTATTTTGTGGGGGGATTTTCCCATTAATGTGATCTCACACCAGTTTTGACTGCACAATGACCCTTTTCATATGAAACCATGTGCAGCTGCAGGATGTGATGATCAGAGTCAGAGAAAATTCAGAAACAGTGATCTTGTTTTTAAAGACTACACAATCACATGATTTATTTCATAATGTTAGTGGATGGATCGCCTCATGTTTAATCCTCAGGAATCACTGAACATCCAGAACATGAGACTTTATAACGGCTCACCTGTAAATCTCTGCAGGTATTGGCGCCGCAGGCTCGGATTGGTTGTCCGCTTCTCTCACAGTGGGAATTACCACTTCTGTTATTCCACACGCGGGGCACCAGGAGGCGCAACACCATCACTGCTGCTGCTCCACGGCTTCTCTGCCACCAAGGATATGTGGCTACCTGTTGTCAAGGTTTTTACACGAAAATAAATCAAAACATCAGATGTACATGTTTGTGACAGTGGCATTTTCACTGCTAAAAAAGGAACTTCAGCTCAGCTGTGTGTAAATCTGGAAACACAGGGTTGGTGAATTGTGCGTGGAGACGTGGAAGCTGTCCCCTTTGTAAAATCTTACCTTTGGGCAAAAATCTATAACTGTTGAAGCAGATTTTGTCAGATTTGACTGGTGATTCTCCAGCCTTTCTGTCATGAAGTGTATGTAAGTGAGCCTCTGGTGTGTTTGCTAGTGATGTTCGATTCGTGAACGAATCGTTCAATACTCAAGGATCACTTTACTGACTCATGAATCATGATTCACAAGCCCAACTGACTCACTGACTCATCCCTGTTTCTGTCAGCAAACTAATTCGCTTAGTAGAAATATATCTAGCTTATAATAAAATTGTGGGGGGGAAAAAAACAACAGCCAGTTTCTTAACAAAAGCATTTCTGCTCTGAACTGGAAGAAAAAGTAGATGTGAGTAGAAGCTCACATCAAGAAAATAGCTCCTCAGTTCACAGTAGCATCGCTCTGCTAACATGCTAACAGCACATTTGAGCTACTCACCCCCTCCCTTCCTGTGTTGAATCGTAAGCGTAAGCGAATCACTCAGGACTCACTAACCCCCTCCCTCCTGTGCTGAATCATAGAGCGAGCGAACGAATCACTCACTCACTCACTCACCCCCTCCTGGCTCACAGCTTCTTCTTCTTCTTGGTTGGCAACCAATGTTAAGGCGCATTACCGCCCCCACTCAAACTTAAACAAATTAAGTTTGAGTGAAAATGTAAATTTTTTGCACTCTCTGGTCAACTGACTCAGTGAATCAAATGACTCACAAAATCCGATTCACTTTGGTGAGTGACTCACTAAAACTCGATTCAGTAAAAAGAATCAAATTTACCATCACTAGTGTTTGCTTTCTCCTCCAGTTCCTCCCTAGAAACCAACATGTGGTGTGTGTGGACATGCCGGGACACGAGGGGACAAGTCGCACCGGTCCAGAGGATTACAGCATCCGCGGTCAGGTTGAACGAATCCACCAGGTCTGTACAAATTTGTGTGTGTGTGTGACACTTGCACACTTTGTAATAATTATAAGTTTGGAAAAACCACTGGGATATCTTTCAGGGGGAGGTTATTCTTGTAATCAAAGCGAGGCTTCCAGGTTTGGACCACAGCAGCAGCACTGAGCTACTGTCCTGTTTCAAAACTCACCTCTCTGTTTTTCTTCCTGTGTAGTTTGTGCAGAGTATCGGTCTCGATAAAAGACCCTTCCACCTGGTCGGCACGTCAATGGGTGGCAACGTCGCAGGGGTGTACGCTGCCACTTACCCCACCCACCTATCCAGTGTCACCTTGGTTTGCCCGGCAGGTAAACTCAGCAGACGTACCTTACATTTGCTGATGATGATCAGGTTTGCATAATCCCTCTTCCTCATCTTCTCTCCCAAACAGGCCTGGTTTACCCGACGGACTCGGAGTTCATCAGTCGCCTGAGGGAGCTGGAGATGGGTGAGAAGGATGAGTCGATCCCGCTCGTCCCCACCACCATTCAGGAGCTCAAGGACATGCTGAGACTCTGTTGTAACACCCCCCCAAAACTCCCCCGACAGGTACAGGGCTGAGCTGCATGGGCACAGTAGAAATGACTTCACAAGTTTCCTTATCCGCATGATTCATTGTATCAGCACGTCATTAAGACAAGGAAAGATGTGAAGGAGAATTTGTAAGGATTTAGGAGAAATCACATTGAAGTATTTAAACAATGTGACTGTGGGTTTTACGGTTTGCTGTGGTGAAGCTAAAATTGACCAAAGTTTAACTACAATACTTCACCCTGTTCTCAGTGGCTGTCTTATTTTTAATAGCTTCCTCTTCCAAATTCATCCTGCAGACTGTCATCTGCTTTATTTTATTCTTTATTCTTTGCACTTTAAGCATTTTATCTACCTCACATCTACAGCCAGTTTAGAATCACTTAACCTCACATGCATATCTTTGGACTGCTAGAGGAAGCTGGAAAAGCAGGACAGGAAAAACATGCAGACTGCACACAGAAAGATCTGCAATGAACTGAGTTATAATGCTACCCTTACTTCACTTTTATCATTGATGTGGGAATATCTTTATTTATGGAGCAGTTTCATAAACCCACATTGCAAAGTGCTTCACAAAAGACATCATAACTTTACAAAAGGCGCATATGAATGCAGAGAGTAGCATCCTAGAGAGTATGATATTTTGTTCCTCTGAACCTCCTTTCCTTCCACAAAAGATGCTCCAGCTTGCTTTAGTATTTACAGAATTCAACCATCACACAGACACTTCTGGGTCACTTTGCATTTAAGGCTTGTAACAATATACCTGCTCTCAGTCACACTGCCAGTACTGCTGTTGCTTTTCTTTCTTTCTTTTTATTTATTTGCATTTGTGTGCATGTGTGTTGTTAGGTGCTGAGCGGTCTCCTTGCCAACAGGATCCCAAACAATGATTTCTACAAAGAAGGTCAGTCCGCTCACCATCACCTGCTCTTTTCTTCTCTTTGTCCTGTCCTCCTCCCCTCCTCCCCAACCGGTCACAGCAGACGGCCGCACTTCCCTGAGCCTGGTTCTGCTGGCGTTTTTTTCCTGTTAAAAGGGAGTTTTTCCTTCCCACCATCACCAAGTCGTTGCTCAAAGGTGGTCATATGATTACTGGGTTGCTTGCAGAGATGCTTGCATCTCTGTAATAATGTAGGGTCTCTACCTTACAATATAAAGCACCTTGAAGCGACGGCTGTTGTGATTTGGTGCTATATATATTGAAGTGAATTGAGTTCAAGCAGTGCTCCATCGACAGTCACAGATTACTGAGGGATTTGATCTGACCCTTTGCCTCCTGCCTTTTTTCATTATTTTCTATTTGACATTTCAGATAAATTAATTAGTGAAGGAAAGCACTTTTGATATGACTCACTTGTATAAAGACAGTGAAGCAGGGAGAAAAGCAGATTGTGTCTACTTCTACTCTGCAGTAATTATTTTCCCTTTAGTAACTCATTGCCCCTGTGTGTGTGTGTGTGTGTGTGTGTGTGTGTGTGTGTGTGTGTGTAGTGTTCATGGAGATTGTTGGGGAGAAGTCTCGCCACTCGCTACAAGAAAACATGCATCTGATCACAGTGCCCCTGCAGGTTATCTGGGGGAAGGAAGACCAGGTAAATTCACAACCCCACAGCAGTGACGATCATTAGAAAACGATGTCTCTGCCCTTTGCGGGTAGGATGTACTGCTTCTTTAAAAAAAAACAAAAAAGGAATTAGGGGTGCCGGTCATCAGACCTGCCAAGTGGCCCTCCTCATCTACTTGTGCTCACTACGTCCTTCATATTTAAATTATTGAATCACTGTTGAGAGAAGTTTAAACTTTAACTGTATCCATATTAATAAGATAGAAAAAAATTAAATTGTACTGTTGAAATAAAAAACAATTTCTGCCAGGCTGTAAATATGCCTTTTAATGCTGTAAAGTTCGAAGTTCATTTTAATATGGAAGTCTATACGAATTGACAACAGAGCATGAATATCTGTAAATCTGTAAATCTCCGTCATGTGGTGTTGGGATATTTCAGTGTGTCAGTAAAGCCGTGCTGCAGCGTCACACAGAGCTGTAACACACTTGTCTGAACTCTCAGGTGCTGGACGTTTCGGGCGCCGCTGTGCTGCAGGGGGCGCTGCCTCACTGCCAGGTGACAGTGTTGGACAGCTGTGGTCACTCTGTGGCTCTGGAGCGACCGAGAAAAGCTGCCAAACTCATCACGGACTTCCTGTCTGAGCAGGCAGTCAGCGATGGCAACGTAAAGAAAGTTTCTTGAAGAAAAACCTTTGAACTGTACGCCGACCCCTGACCTCATGATGATGAAGGAGAGGAGAAGTATGATGAGATTTCTACATCAACGTTTATGTCTGTAAAAAAAACTGAACAAACGCACAAAAGTATTACTTTACTTTAAGATATTCCTGATGTTTTCATCTGTATGACTTTTACTCACTGCCCTGCAGGCGGCTGATATCCATAATCTTTAGAGTTTAATGTCATGGTATCAATCCTCGTTTTCATGTTTCACTTTCAGAAAACTGCATTGTAGTCTTCTGTTTACAGCTGTTTGTGAACTATGCAGTGGACTGACTGCATAATTAACATCACAAAAACACATCAGACTGAATTTACAATGAAACATTTACTGTTGATTAATATGTGATTTGTATCCTTTAGCTATTAACTTTAATATATAAAGTTTAAAAAATGGTGGAATTAAAAGATTTTGTGTGTTTAAGATTGTTGGTTGAAAAATCCTGTCATTTTGGAAGACATAACACATCAAGTAATTTATTCAAGATGCACAGGAAGTAGTCACTGCTCACGAGGCCCTGCAATTCAGATTTATTTGTCACATGTTGTTAGTACAGGGTCAGCATTACAATGAAATGTGTTTGAAGAGATGAAACATGATTAAAATACTAAAAGTAACATGATTAAAAAGAAAATAAGATGAAAAAAGTAGAGAGAACTAGTTTGCGCAATGTATTGCAGTAAAGTAGCAGTTCAGCTGGGACTGAATATGTAGTTAAACTTCTTTTTACACTGACAGCAAGAGGAGTTTCACTGGTCTGGCCCACTCAAGATCAAAGCAGGATGTGTGTCAAAGAAGATGAATGATGTAAGCTCAAGCTGTGAAGTTTAATATGCTATATGCTATTTAATAGCACCACTGAAAGGTTAGGGTTAGGGTTACACAAGTTGTAAATGTTATTTTGACATTTTGAGGGCGACGAATCAAGTCCTGTCAAATACAACCTGAAATTAAAAAAATAAAATAAATGAATAATTAATTTTTATTTTCATAGAGAAAAATGTCATCCATTAGAAAAAACATTTGGATTATTACCTCAAAATGTTGATTCAATAACTCAAAAACTCACAAATTAATTTTAAATTATTTTGTCAGAGTTAGTACTGTTGTTTGTTTTTTGTGGCAGTGGCAGAAACAAGCTTCCATATCCGGTTTTCAACGTACAAGACAAAATAAGCCGTCTCGTGGCGAAGAGTGATCCATCTTGCAGTTTTACACGTCTTTGCAAAAGCTGGTTGCGCATGCGCTGCTGGGGTCCCCTTCCCCCTTAGTGAAAGACGTTTCTCTGGGACTGCGGACTTCTCGGCACGCTGTGTGTCCTCCACGTTTTAGCAGCTGGTGAGTGAAGTGATTCTGCTTTTATTAATCTTCAGAACAAATTAAAAACGTTCATTTCTGTGTGCGGAGTCGATAACAGAGAATCAGCTAGCAGCTACAATAACTTAGCTGAAGCTAACGGTTTCACCTTGTCCAGGGTTAGCCGCTTTCAGCTTCGGGTTTTAAAGGCTGTACGGAGTTTTCCTCGTGTTTTTATTGACGTTTCACTGTCAGATCTCTGGGCTTCCCAAAACGTAATATTTTAGAGCTTATCAGGTTTCCTCTGAGGTGTTCCTGTTTGTCTTTGTTGTTTGCTTTTGTGTAAATGCAGCAGCTTTGTTACCCAAAGCTGCTGTCCAAAGGTCCAGCCCGTAACTAAAATACTTGCAAAATGCTTTAAACACCTGCTGCTACAAGTCTTTGATAGTACACACTGACAGGCCCTCACAAGCTTGTGGAAAATAAAGTGTAACGCACACAGTTCCTGCTTTAGTACAGGTATTTATTGGCTAACGATAAAATGCAGACATGACGAAGAGACTCTCTGTAAGCGCCACTGTTTTGATTTTTTTTTTTTATAGTCAGCTGATCCACCTGCTGCTCTTCATCAGACAGAGGCTGAGCCACTGATGCTCTGATAGAATGAAACAGGTGGAGGAGAAGGAAGAAGCGTCTGTCTACCAACGGGTCGTGTTGAAAAACGCCTCACCGTACCACTACCTGAAGGTCCGCCTGTAAGTTCCTCATCGTATTTTTAGAGTTTGATGTTGTGCTGATATTTGTACACACACGCACACTTTATTTTTTCCTCTGTGTCTTTAGTGTGCTGGAGGATGAGTCAACCAGACTAAGTGCCGTTGAACTGAAGTACTTCATCATCACAGGCCTGAAGTCTCTGTATGGAGAGGTGAGACCATGAAGACCGGTGAGGAGTTAAGGAGCTTCTGTGTTTGTTTTACTTGTTTTATTCTCCTGAGTTTCAGAACCTTTGTATAATGTGAGGATTAATTTGCATTAAATACACTATATTGCCAAAAGTATTTACTCGCCCATTCAAATCAATGAATTCAGTTGTTCCAGTAACTGTCTTGGCCACAGGTGTATACAATCAAGGACCCAGGCATACAGACTGCTTCTACAAACATTTGTGAAAGAATGGGTCGCTCTCAGGAGCTCAGTGAATTCCAGTGTGATGCCGTAATATGATGCCACCCGTGCAACGAGTCCACTTGTAAAATTTCTTCTCTAAGGAATATTCCACAGTCGACTGTTAGAGGTATTAACAAAGTGGAAGCGAGCGTGAACAACGCTAACTCAGCATGAAATGGTATTCTATGTAAAATCACAGAGTGGGGTCAGCAAATGCTGTCTCTATGCCCTAGTGTGCAGAGTTTGCCGACTTTCTGCAGAGTCAATCTCTACACACCTCTAAACTTCATGTGGCCTTCAGATTAGATCAAAGAACAGTCCGTAGAGAGCTTCATGAAATGGGTGTCCGTAGCCAAGCAGCTGCAGCCAGGCCAAGCAAAGCATCGGGTGGAGTGCTGTAAAGTACACCACTACTTGTAGTGGTGTAGATTGTAGATGCCGTAGAGTCCATCTCACCTGCAGCGGCATCGCAGGCCACACCCCGCCACAAACACATACTTATAAGCCTTGCGGAAAGCTTTCCCAGAAGAGTTGAAGCTGTTATACCTGCACAGGGTGGGCTGATGTCATATTAAACTCTATGGATCAAGAATGGTATGTCACTCAAGTTCATAAGCGTGTGAAGGCAGGTGAGTGAATACTTCTGGTAATATAGTGTATTCTACCAGATGTGGGGCTCGTCCCAGCTTTGAGGTGACTGTTTGTTTGTGGTGATCTGGATCAGTCTTGTTCTTGTTTGTTTTTGGGTTTTTTGTGATAATGTATCTTCACGTAAATGTCAAACTGACAGTTGAGGTCAGCCAGGGGTCTCCATGTACTAAGATGATCACAGATGAAATTGTGATCTCTAGTTAGAGTAGGGAGCAGGTGGAGGTATGTGCTGGAGAGAAGAGGAATGGAAGCAAGACAGAATACATGAAAGTACATGAGTGAAACTGCACTAATAAAATAAAAAAAAGAAGGCAGAGCAGAATATGCTTAGATTTTTATTGGGATTGACCAGAATGGGTGGGATTAGAAATGAGTGCAGATCAGAGGGACAGCTCAGGCTCAGTTTAGAGCAAAAGTTAGATACAAGGCTGAGGTGGTTTGGACGTGTGCAGAGGAGGAAGATGCTGAATGTGGAGGGTGAGATTGAAGCAGATGAAAAGGAAAGGGAGATGTTCTGGATAGTCCAAACTATCTGAATCCAGGGTCCTAATTCATGCGTAGCGTGGAGGGATGCAGTTTAGCTTTTCTTACTTTGTTTTCACTCCTCAGGTGGGAGCAGCGTTAAACTTTGACGTCCTGAAGTACGATGAGGACACCCTGACCGCTCTCCTCCGTGTTTACAGCAGGTGACCACCGACCATGAGAGAAAGGGGGCGGGGTGGGGTGGTGGGGACAGCTGAAACTGAAACAGACTAACCACCACTTGTTGGTATCATTTTCTTCTTTTATTGTGTGTGTTTGCAGAAGTTTGGTGAAGCTGTGGAGCTCCCTGACTCTTCTCGGCTCCTACCAGAACAAGGCCTGTGCCTTCAGAGTCCTGCAGGTCAGCAGATTTGATCCCCGCTCTTCTCTCATAATAAGAATTTTCTCAGAGGTGATCCACTCCTAGAGAAGTTAATAGACTAAAGAATCGTGACGCGTGATGACAAATAAATAGAGTTTACATATTTTGCAGAAAAATAAACTCTACCAAACTTGCTGAAAATCTTAACATTTTTTCCTCCAGATTGTCATCATTAAAGCTGCTAATTTGATGCACATTATCCTCTCTTGTGCTAGTATAACATGCTGTAATATACACATCTGTAGGATAGTCTCTTGTTTGCAAATGAAGGTGAACAAAGTGAAGTTCTTTACTGATTTTCAGCTTCTGAGCCACAAGTCTGTGAACAACCAATCAGTCACCTTCCACAGAGTTTCTGATGGTTGGGTCTCGTGTGTTTTTTGTGCCGAGCATCAAAGCTCTGTGTCGACCTTGAGACTATCAGCTGTGAATACTTTACCGCCCCTCCCGAACCACATGACCTCTGAGGCGATTATCTCTGCCGCCAGGCACAAAAAATTACGTCCGTGTGGAAGCATTACACATATGTTTGTGCAGAACAATGTTCTGTATTCGCACTCCTGAGCTGAAGAGGAAAGTTCCTGTGCATCAGCTTTAATCTCGACAGATGATACGTGAGCTTTTTTTGTTCTTGTTCATTTTGCTTTTCTGGACACTGCTGCTGTGGATTTAAAATGAAGTAATGAAGAAGTTGCTTTAAGTGTGCACTATGAGGTTTAAAGAGGATGAAGCAGTATTTTTTTTTACTCTGTTTTAAACAGATTAGTGCCAAAAAAATATGTAACTGTTCTTTTTGTAGCTGCTGTTGTTAGATTAAATTAGGATACAATAGATAAGGTGATCAGTAGGGATTCATGTGACGCACAATAGCAAGGCTGCAATCATGCGGCGTTCACCACCATGAGAAAGAGACTGGGAGGCATGCAACATCATCGTTGACTTAAATAGGACGTTGCCCTTTTATATTTCTGTCTCATATACAAGGTGTGCTGAAAAAGTTTCAGAAAGGGACTCATTTAGAGTTGCTGATCTCCCCTTAAGAGCGTCTCGTGGACTGTATCAGCAAGGCCGCTCTTTTTAGATGTCTTGGCACTATAGCCTCTTGTGCTGGTGCTTCTGCAATTGATGCTGGATTATCCTGTGTGGAATTAAGTTTCAGTTGTGAGCAAAGATTGTGTTGGTGTGGCTAAAAGAAACATCCTGTTTCTCAAGGTGCTCTGTAAGGGCTCACAGATGCATGGACCACAGCTCAGATCGCTGTCTCTCCCCTAGAGGCCCATTATGGAAAACGAACATTTTGTTCTTTCTGTAGGTCAAAACTTTGGATTATTATCTCAGAATTTTGACTTACTAACTAAAACTCCTGTAAAAATGAGCCAAACTTCCAGTAAAGTTGAAGTTTTGAGATTAAAACGCCAAAATTTTGACTTATGATTGGCAAAAATTATTTTTGTTTTGTTTTTGTTATAGAAACAAGCTTCCAACCATAAAACAATAACATTTTTGTAATTTAAAGCCTGAAAATCGTGACCAAGCCTCATAAGGATGATTTTTGAGTTGTGCATTTTGCAAAGGTTTCAGTTAGGTCTCCTTTAATTTAAGGAATGTTGCAGTAATGTTGCATCATTGGTGTTTGAGGAATATTTCATCCAAGACATTATAAAGACCATCTTTCTGTTGCTCTGTGCTGTGTTCAGGTGTCTCCGTTCCTCTTGGCACTGACGGGAAACAGTCGGGATCTGCAGCTCGACTGAGGCCGGAGGAGCTTTCTTTTTTCCGCAATGAGTTTCCTGTGGAGGCGAGTCTTTAATAAACCGCTGTCTTCCATCGCAGCGGCTCCTCACCTCAGCCGGTCACTCCACATTGGCCAGCGAGCTTCCCTCACCAAAGCGTTCTCTTCCCGTGACGTGGAGGCGTTCGCTGAGCTGACAGGTGACACCAACCCCCTCCACCTGGATCCGGCGTACGCCAGCACCACTTCGTTTGAGACACCTATCGTGCACGGCGTCCTCATCAACGGCCTGATCTCAGCCGTGCTCGGCACCAGGATGCCGGGTCGAGGCTGCATCTTCTTGTACCAGGAGATCCGCTTCCCGGCACCACTCTACGTTGGAGAGGAGGTGCTGGCCGAAGCCGAAGTCCGCAAGATTAAGATGTCATTCGCCTTCATTGCTGTAACGTGCTCCGTTAAGGATAAAGTGGTGATGGAGGGTGAGGTGATGGTGATGTTGCCTGAGGAGCAGCAGCAGCAGGAGTGAGAGGAGGAGGTGGTCACCCCTCACTGTCTCCTCAAAATAGTATTTTGTACACGAGGGACTTTATTATTGTTTGTTGCTCAAAGCAAGAAAAACATGTTTATAGGCAGAGCATCTAATATTTGTTTCCAGCTCTGCTTTGTTTATTGTTTTGAAATCTTTTGTGTGGAGATAAAATAATAAATGTGTCTTTGAATTTTTCAAACCTGCTTGTGTTGTTATACCCACCTGTTCACTCACATCTCACACACACACAACTTTCTTTCCTTCCACCATACTGTGATCCTTCTATTTTTCTTTTTACTGACTCATTTCCTTCAGCTGATTATAAGGGTAAGTTTTTTTATTATGTTTACTTAACATAATGACATGTTAATATTTCCATGTTTCATGATTAATCATGTGAAACAACACTTTTTGAGCACTGCAAAGTGAAGCTGGAGAACTGTTCAGTCAAGTGAACCTTATGCGGCCACTTCATTAGGTATACCCGGTTAGCATTGAGAACTGAAGCCTAGAAGAGTCATTGACATGGTCAACAACAACACTCGGCTGGACTGAAATGATGCTCGGTGCTAAATCTGGCCATTCTCCTCTGACTTCAACTAGACATTTTCACCCACTGAGAAATGCTTGGATGGTTGTACAGAAAGGTCCAAGCAGATCACCAGTTTGTGAGAACACCAGCCTGTCTGACACTAACAACCATGCCACCTTCATAGTCACTTAAATCTTCAACTCATTCTGAGGCTCAGTTTGAACTTCAGCTGGTTGTCTTGTCAATGTCTACATGCCTACCTGGCTTATTAGATAATTATATTAACAACCAGTTGAACGTGTACCTAAAAACTGGCTAGTGAGTGTACACTGGCAGAGCACTATTTAAAGCATTTCTAAACTAAACTCTAATCAAGTGGTCATAGTTAAATCTGATTAAATAATTTTTCAAAGGCACAAATCTTTTTTTTTTTGTAAGTGTCTGACTTAATTTTTTTCATTTATGGTTTAGTTTAAATATTGTTTATTTCACACAGATGGCTGTAGATTTTTATTTTATTTCCATTACTTTATTTATTTGATTTATCTCTATCCTTCAACCTGATATTCATTTTTTTTTTTTGACATTTTAGACTAACTAATTTAAAGGCAAATTAAAAAAAAAATTGGTTGAATGAATGTGTATATGACTAATAACAAATAAAAATGCTTAAAGAAGAAATGAAAGAAAAAACAAACATAATTGTTTAGATAAATTTTGACCAAAATTTTGTTAGTAATTCTAAGTACACAAAATAACAACTATCATTTGGAAATAGTTTGAGAAACCATTCTCCTCCAAACCAGCAGATGGCGACAAAGCTTCTTTACGGGGTTTCTCGATATCCAATTAAAACGGGGAATCTGCGTGACGTTTGCTCCGAGCTGCGCTTCCTGGTTACGGCATATCCAAGCTAGGCTATCGACTCGCTGGTTGTCTTCTCTCGGGTTTCCGCAGTTCGTCTTCCCCGCGTTGACAGACTGACATCAGATAGGACTTCCACCGCTAACCCTCCAGGATGTCTTTCCTGGAGAAGCCGGCCCCCGGCAGCCTGCTACTAGACGATACAGTGCCCCTGACGGCGATGATCGAAGCCAGCCAGAATCTGCAGTCCCACACGGTAAGTGTTAACCGAAAATCCCCGCCGGTTCACCGCTGACAGCCCGCGGCTTCAACCGTAAAATCGTTGTTAATGTTTCCTCAGCATGACTCACTCATTGGTGCTGCTGTGGCGAAAAATATTAGTTTTCGGGATTTATTTTTTTTCTTACAAGGAGGCGTTTTTAAGTCGATGGCTATGTGGCTAGTTCAATTATCGGACACGCTGGACAAGACTAGTTTCGTTTTAGTGTAGTTTCCCAGACTGTTGCTGTCACTGATTTTCGGTAAGCTTTTCTGCTGATTACAGTGGAGCACTGACACTGGTTGCCCCGCAAGGATCGCTTTCAGAGTCCCCGTTTTTCATTATATACCAAAGTCCTTTAAAATATTTTGCGTTTTTAGATTATTGTTGAAACAGCAACACTCGTTGGCTGATGGTTTGTTTTTGTTTTTTTTGTTCTTAATGGGCTAATTTAATATTTGGCATGCAGTCACTCTGAGAAAACAACTCAACTATATTCTGTAGTTATTTTCTTCAGCTGCATATTTTTTAGTGCTGAAAAACAAAAATGTGATTTTTGACAAGTTAACTAAAGCAGATCAAAGTGAGCGTTGGTCTGTGTATATGTAAGCTGATAAAATGTGTGATTATTATTAAGCAACTGCTGAAATCCACAGAAACTGTAAAATCGGATTTTTCATTGGAGTTCGGGCGGTGTCTGATGGCGTTAAAGGCCAAAGATTTAGAGGCAAAAAGCAATGCCCATGTTACGTTATAGCAAAATGTGCAGCGTTACAATGAGAAGCGTTGGTGAATAAAGTAAACTTGGTGTCGTTGAACTGTCGCGGTTGTCCGATAATGGGTGCAATGGCAGCCTGTTTGTTGTTGACAGTCCGGCTGCGATCAGCTGAGCTAGCTAGTTAGCTTAGCACGCTAATGTCAGCACTGTAAAACAGAATCATGTCTTCCACTGAAGGCACTAATACAGCTGGATGTGAGTATTAATCATTAACGTCCTGTTTCCACGTATTTATTTATATCTGTTAATCCACGGGGCTATTGTTTTCCCTCATTCTTCAGCCCACAGTGAGAATAAACAAAAATAAGCAGTTCTCTGTGCGTTTAAAGCTATGTTTTGCTCTTTGTGTGATGCCAGAACTGTCACAAGACCTTTCCAGAGTTTCCCAACATGTAAGCAGCTCCAGAATTAATGCAGCTCTGAGAGGACAGGCCTCTGGTTACTGCACTGTGCTCAGGCAGTAAAGTACTGCTAGTCATTCTGCTCTATCACCAATTACAAACAGCTGACTACACAGAAACAAACACTGATGGGCTTGAGTCTCTCACGGGGTTTCGTTTACAGTGATGTTTCCAACACTGCATTACAGGAGTGCATGCAATGGGAAGAAGCCATTAGATGCAGGGTTCTGTTTTAATTTAATTATTTAAATCATGTTTATGATGCACATCATAAAGTGTCAGTGTGCACTATGGAGGTTTATGGTCTCATTTGGCAGGTGTTACAGCACCTGACACAATCCAGTCAGTGCAACTGTTGTTGTTTTTTACATCTGCTGTTATAGACTCACTCTCTCCACCTCCATTCACTACTCTGAGTGTAATTCATTAGGGCAAAAAAGAGACAAATCACCTCATAAACAAAGTTTTCACTCTTCTGTGGATATGTGAATAATTTGATTATGGTGAGCTCTTCTGGCAGGTAATGTGCAGGTGAAATTCTAATGTGGTAACAACCTTAATTCGAAGATTTGGGGAATTTAAAGACTTGCTGTAAAATTTCATAACAGCTGGATAAAATTTTGGGGTGATTAGGCATTATTGGTCTGCGAATACAACAGGCGCAGTGTTGTGTTAACACCCTTAAAAGGAGTGTATTCGTTTTATTGTTATTTTTGGCCATTAGATTAACAAAAATCTAATGGCTAAAAATGCTCATCTGTCATCCCTCTGGATGTCCTCTTTCACTGCATCCACGAATATTCTCCGTGCTCTTCTTTTACTTCAACCTGAGCTGCCCCTCTGGCAGTACCTATTTCTGTCCTTTTTTCTACTCCTGTCCATCCTTGTTCCTCTGTCCCTCTCATTGAAAATCTGAGCATCTTAAACTTTGGTTCCGAAAGCTCTACTTCCTCTCTTTTTCTCAGTGGCTTCATCTCCAAACCACACATCATAGGAGATCTTAAAACCGTCCCTTTCTCTCTTGCTGCTGTCTTTTTGTCACAAATTACCCTTGACACTTATCTTCACCAACTCCACCCTGCTTGCACTCTCTGCTTCACCTTTTGTGTGGATGATAGTAAACTCATCCACCTTCTACTGGCTTTCATTCCTCTTTTCTTTAATGCATACCTCCACCTCTCCAGACTCTCTTTCACCTGCTTCCCCCTCTCACTATAGATCACAGTGTCATCTGCAAACATCATAGCCCGAATAAATCAAGTCAAGGTCGCTACAATGGTTCAGTGCACAAATTATAATTCAGTGCAGCTGTTGAATAATGAGAAATGTCAGTTTTCTTTTAGGGTATTTCCTCCTTTCATCATCTTACTTCTGCTAATGCGAATGACATGTGTTTGTTTGTTCTTCAACGGTGATCTGAAAACTTACTTTCGTCTTATTTTCGCTTTGGACGAAGATTTGTGATATAATTCAACATCACCTTGTTTTGTTATACAATATGAGCAACAAAAACGAAAGTGAACGGAAACAGTAAAAAAGTAAAAGTTCAGCCTTTTGAAACGTATCCATGTAATATCTCAGAAAACTAGTATAAACACAATATTTGCTAGGCAAGAACAGGAAGTTCACATTCATCCTGACTGGTTTCTAAGATATACACATTTGGAAGCTGTACACGTCACTGAATATAAAACATTTTATAAAGACATCGACTAAGAAAACACATTTGGTTTTGTAGCAGTTGTGTATAAAAGTCATCGGTCTGGCCACCTCAGTGGACCTCATGTGAGTGACTTTACTTTATGAAACGAAAGGTTTTAAGAAGAGATAAAAAGACAGCAGTTCAAAAGGTGAAAGAGGAGCTGAGTTTAGTGGCCTGAAGCTCCAAAATGTATTAACAAACATCAGCTGGACGGCGGTGATTTTAGGCCTTTAGCTGTTTATGAAGCTGCTCGGCTCACATGATTGATTGCACGATTACAGCAGAAATCTGAACCTCTGAAAGCTTGAAATAGACGGTGAGTGGACTGAGAGGATTAAAGAGGGGAAAATGCAGGGTTTACACGTTTTCATATTCGCGTCCATCGTTTCTGACGGTCGAGAAAATATTTTGCTCAGCAGCTTCATTGCAAAGATCTGTGACAAGGATGGCATGCGCAGGCAGATCCTCTGATGTGGATCATTTATGTGGAAATGAAACAGAAAGGGGATTCACCCAACATGTGTGAACTCCTTTAACGGTGCCTTTCCCGCGCAGCTGGCCTCGCTGCAAGAGTTGTTTGTTTTGTAGTTCAATTTTGTTTTCTTTAAGTGTTTTTATTAATTTTTATTTACTGTTTACTACATTTGTGCAAGTGAGTGGATTTTAGTAACAGTTTTGATCGTTAAAACATGAAACCTCATTAAAATCATTATCCTGCTTCCAATTTGGCTTTGGTGGAAACCTTTGTTTTTCACATTCACTCTTCACCTGGCCATCCATCTATACTATCCTAACCAATCCCCTCCCTTCCTTCCTTCCAACCAACCTTCACCTTTCCATGCACATCCATCTTTCTTTCCTTATTTTTCCCTTCCTGCCTTCCTCTCTTCCATCTATCCTTCTTTCTTTCAATTGTTATTTGTTTTCCATCCATCCACCTCCCTGCCTTGCTTCTTTCTTTTCCTTCCTTCCTTCCTTCCTTCCTTCCTTCCCTCCCCTTTTCCATCTTTCTTTCCTTTCTTCCTCCATCTATCATCTATCCATTAATTTTGAATTCTTGCATCCTTCTTTCTTGCTTTCTTCTTTTTAGTGACTCTAAAAGGTTAAATTTAATCCAAGTGAAACCTTATTCTCAGCTCGGCTTTTTGTTTTAAATTACACAATTACACTATATAATAAAACAATGGTTCTATTTTCTATTTTTTCTCTGTCTCTCAGGAGTACATCATCCGAGTCCAGAGGGGTGTGTCTTTAGACAACAGCTGGCAGGTAAATCTTCTTATAACAACCTCAAATTGGTCACCTGGAGAATCAGTGGCCCAACATCCACAGTAGGCACATACTGTACTACAGCTGCCCTCACAAACGTGTAGATTGCGTTTGCTGTTTCATCCTGGTTTTTATTTGTTTCTGTGCATTTTTTTCTCTCTGTTTGCTGATGCATCTGTTTTAGTCTTTAGCAGAAAATTGAAGTAAAACAAATGTGATTTAGAACAGAAGTAATTGTTGCTATACTCCCCTGCCTGTGTGCTGTCTCCTGATAAACATAAAACATATCAGCACAGTAATGCTGTGAGGAACCTCAAGTCATCTTGGGCCGGATATTTACTTTAACCCATGCCTTAAACAAACTTGTAGGACTGCTGTGTCATGTGTACAAAATTGAAAAAAAAGAAAAACATCCCGTCTCAGAGTGACAAAGAAAACCTCATTTTGCATACGTTTGTTAACTCTAGGCTGAATTGCAGTAATTTTTTTATTATCGTGTTCCTTTAAAATCTTCCTGGAAAGCCTCCAGCTGATCCAGCGACTATAAAGAGAGAGCATATTTCTCCCACACTGGCTTCTCTTCTTTGGCTCCCTGTTAAATCTAGATATGAATTTAAAATCCTTCTCACATACGAAGTGTTGACTAATCAGATCCTATATCTCTTAAAGACCTCAAAGTATCTTATTATCCCAGGAGAGCATTTGCATTTGCTCTCAGACTTCTGGTTTGCTTGTGGTTCCTAGAGTATTTAAAAGTAGAATGGGAGGCAGAGCCTTCAGCTAGTAAGGCCCCCTTTCTTTGGAACCCGCTCCTAGTTTTGATTCTTTCTTACTTTCCTTCTGAAAAAGCTGATAGTTTGGCTGGATCAGGTGACCTTGGAGCATCCTTTAGGTACGCTGCTATAGGCTCAGACTGCTGGGGGAACTTCATGTGATGCACCGAACACCTCTTTATACTCCTGATTTGGTTCTTTCTGTGCTACTCTTCTGTCTTCTCTTTCCTGCCCGACTGGATCTACTGAAGCTCTCTTCCTGTTAAAAAGGGAGTTCTAAAAACATCCTTTGTTTATCATTAGTTCAGTTTTCTTTTTATGATTTTAATTCAGAGCTTGCTGGAAATATCCACCCAAAATGTTTTTAGTGTTAAGCTGTGCAACTTGGAGGAACTTTAAAGAAGGCAGGATACATATGCTCACCTCACATTTTGCCTTCAAAGTCGACGTTTAAAGAATCTTAATGACCTGTAACGCTGCAGTCCTGACAGGTGTGTGTGTGTGTGTGTGTTTGTTGCAGGTGATTCGACGTTACAGTGACTTTGACGTTCTTAACAACAGCCTGATGGTGAGTTCCAGTCACGAACTGCATGACAGCGAATGAAGTATCACTGTGTTTCAGAGACTGACTCGGTATGTAGATCGTTTCATTGACGTTTGAGCAGTTTGAACATTGAATTCGTTATGCTGCTCGCATGAACGTCGTGGAAACGACACACTTGGAGACATCACATACAGTGGGGCAAAAAAGTATTTAGTCAGCCACCGATTGTGCAAGTTCCCCCACTTAAAATGATGACAGAGGTCAGTAATTTGCACCAGAGGTACACTTCAACTGTGAGAGACAGAATGTGAAAAAAAAATCCATGAATCCACATGGTAGGATTTGTAAAGAATTTATTGGTAAATCAGGGTGGAAAATAAGTATTTGGTCACCTCAAACAAGGAAAATCTCTGGCTCTCACAGACCTGTAACGTCTTCTGTAAGAAGCTTTTCTGTCCCCCACTCGTTACCTGTATGAATGGCACCTGTTTGAACTCATCATCTGTATAAAAGACACCTGTCCACAGCCTCAAACAGTCAGACTCCAAACTCCGCCATGGCCAAGACCAAAGAGCTTTCGAAGGACACCAGGAAAAGTATTGTAGACCTGCACCAGACTGGGAAGAGTGAATCTACAATAGGCAAGCAGCTTGGTGTGAAAAAATCAACTGTGGGAGCAATCATCAGAAAATGGAAGACATACAAGACCACTGATAATCTCCCTCGATCTGGGGCTCCACGCAAGATCTCATCCCGTGGGGTCAAAATGATCATGAGAACGGTGAGCAAAGATCCCAGAACCACACGGGGGGACCTGGTGAATGACCTGCAGAGAGCTGGGACCAAAGTAACAAAGGTCACCATCAGTAACACACTACAACGGCAGGGAATCAAATCCCGCAGTGCCAGACGTGTTCCGCTGCTGAAGCCAGTGCATGTCCAGGCCCGTCTGAAGTTTGCCAGAGAGCACATGGATGATACAGCAGAGGATTGGGAGAATGTCATGTGGTCAGATGAAACCAAAGTAGAACTTTTTGGTATAAACTCAACTCGTCGTGTTTGGAGGAAGAAGAATACTGAGTTGCATCCCAAGAACACCATACCTACTGTGAAGCATGGGGGTGGAAACATCATGCTATGGGGCTGTTTTTCTGCCAAGGGGACAGGACGACTGATCCGTGTTAAGGACAGAATGAATGTGAGATTTTGAGCCAAAACCTCCTTCCATCAGTGAGAACTTTGAAGATGAAACGAGGCTGGGTCTTCCAACATGACAATGATCCAAAACACACCGCCCGGGCAACAAAGGAGTGGCTCCGTAAGAAGCATTTGAAAGTCCTGGAGTGGCCTAGCCAGTCTCCAGACCTCAACCCCATAGAAAATCTGTGGCGGGAGTTGAAAGTCCGTGTTGCTCGGCGACAGCCCCAAAACATCACTGCTCTCGAGAAGATCTGCATGGAGGAATGGGCCAAAATACCAGCTACTGTGTGTGCAAACCTGGTAAAGACCTATAGTAAACGTTTGACCTCTGTTATTGCCAACAAAGGTTATGTTACAAAGTATTGAGTTGTATTTTTGTTATTGACCAAATACTTATTTTCCACCCTGATTTACCAATAAATTCTTCACAAATCCTACCATGTGAATTCATGGATTTTTTTTTCACATTCTGTCTCTCACAGTTGAAGTGTACCTCTGGTGCAAATTACTGACCTCTGTCATCATTTTAGGTGGGGGAACTTGCACAATCGGTGGCTGACTAAATACTTTTTTGCCCCACTGTAGCTCACAGTAGTCAGCTGTGGAAATGAGCAGCAGTAATATGTGAGAGACTACAAGTGCCTTTAGACACTCATACAGCCACTAAAACAGTGTTGCCCAATCTTCTTCCTGTATGTGAAAGCTCAGAGACGGTTGGTTACGTCGGGTTCAAAACTCTGTTTACATTTGCCTGAAGGCTCGGCTGGTGGTATAAGAGGCCGGCAGTCATCTCTGCACTGATTCATTGTTATTAATGTGCAGCTGAAGTCTTAATTTTAGAAAGTATACAGAGACAAAATGCTACAGGTCTGCAGTCCACAACTACACACAGGGAGGAAATAAAAGCAATGGACAATAGTGGAAGTGCAAACACATACAGTAAGTGGGTTTTATGGATGTAAAATTTACGTTAAATGTTTCTGTAATCTAGTGTTCCTCCATTTTCAGAGAAAGTAGAACAATGCTTAAATTCGGGAAACCACAGTGTGCTCAGTCTGCAAAGCTTCTGCTGATCAGATTATGTTGTGGTTGCTTTTTTGGCTCTGCATATTTCTATGTTGCAATATACAGTGATGCAATACATATAAGAACATGAGCAGCAAATATTGGCGCATAGAGGAAGTTTGCATTTCAAAGCTTTCTACCTGACAGGAACATAGACTGAGGAGAAGATCATTTCTATCTAATAATAACACTAAACACTTTATCAGTCAGTTATCATGTCTTCCTGAATGTAACAGTCAGTGGAGCTGGGTTGTATCTGACTGCTGAAGATATGATTGTTACTTGTCTCAGAGTAAAAACATATATTTCCTGGATAACAGGAAGTTAAACGTTTTTCTGCTGAGGCTCTGCATGCTCGTTTCCTCTCCATCGGTCTCACTCTGACCTTGACGTCCCATCAGCCCCCAGTCTTCAGTCAGCATGCAGAAGAACTGTGGAAAACACAGTGACTGTGATTTTCTTTCATGTAGTGTTCCAATATACAGAAAAAACATCTGTTTAAGCCTGTTGATAAAAATATGAATCCTTTTCTCTGTCCTCCTCTTCAGGTGTGCGGCATCACCCTCCCTCTCCCTCCTAAGAAGCTCATTGGAAACATGGACCGGGAGTTCATTGCAGAAAGGCAGAGAGGACTGCAAACTTATCTGGACACAATTACCCAGCATCCTCTGCTTTGCAGCTCCCTCCCAGTCAAGAAGTTTCTGGACCCCAACAACTACTCTGCCAACTACACAGGTTTGCTTGCTCTCCGTTTACTGGATTTCACACATGTCCGTAAGCTTGGCGATTCAGTGGATGTTTGGGACACATTCCTAAATGATCCTGTTAGCCACCTCCTCTCGAATAAAACTTGAAACGGTTTCAGCTGATTTGATGCCAGAAGATGATTCATGTTTAGCTGTAGACAGAAAACAGCTCGCAAAAGCTCTTTGGCCACCAACAACAAACATGCTACACAGCCTTTATCTCACCTGTTTGATGGTGTTTAGCTGCATATGGTCCCATTAGGACCCAGGGTTAAGCAACAGAACAGAAACAGAAAATAAGACAGTATATTAAAAAAATATGACTATTTTATTATTTTGTTTTCATATGCAGGTATGAACTACAAAAGTAAGGTTGGTTTCTAAAATGTGACTGATGGGACTTAAAGGTGCAATCATGTCGGTTTGGTTTGGAGATGCATGAAAGGGTCTTGTGACAGATACATTTTTGTAGTTTTGAACATATTCTGACTTTGGTGCGACAGAGTGACTCAAAAGAGACGAAATATGAGACATGTTGCTGTTTTTTTTTGTTGTTGTTTTTTAACTTTAGTCATCGTGCAGTTAATGTGATAAGATCAGCAACACACAGTGAGTGAAGCAACATCCGTTACTTTACAATACAGCCGTTCATGATTCATAACGATTGGTTATTTATTGCATATGAAACAATTTTCTGTCATTGTTGATTTCTTTTGAAGATTCAGAAATCATCAGATTCTGAGTTCTCCCGCCCAGCGACCACCAGAAAAGCCAGAAACACAAAAACGATAAACCCAAGATGATGTAACGCGTCAGTATTAGCTTAGGGGTCATGCACGTAAAAAAACGAATACAAATAATAAGACACATTTAAAGCTTTATGAGCTCCAGTGAGCAGGGTTCATATCAGATTTGTCTTAGTTGTGAGAGCTGTCGTGTCATCTGCTCATCATTCCCACTTTCTGATATACCAGGAAGCAGATGACATTAAACGGACTGTTAGGAGCAACTGTCATGTACAGTATTTGGGCAGCTGTGTCGATGTGGCTGGTGTTTTCACAGTGTGTGTATGATCACTACGGTATGAGGTTCTGGAAACACTGCAGCAGGAACTAAACACTGAATGGCACATCTAGATTGCAATCCTGCAAGATGCAGAACTTTACACAGCTGTAGTTGACATCAAAATTATATATGAGTTCAGAAGTAAAAGGAAGCAAATTTGTCATGGGTCTCTTCCCAGTTTATTTTCTGACTCCTCATATGAAGATTTGTTTGTTTTGGTATATTTCCCACAACGGCTGTAGTCTGAGAACTCATACTTGCAGCTGCTGTGAGCCCATACTCAGAGAGAATGTAATTTAAGGAGACTTTAGTTTCATTAAAGTGTACTGTGTGGCTCTCTTTCTCTCAGAAATTGCCCTGCAGCAGGTCTCCATGTTCTTCAGGTCAGACCCAAAGTGGGAGGTCCTGGAGCCTCTCAGAGACATGGGTAAGTTTAAGTCACATGACATGTTAAAAAGAAATCGGACTGATTCAGTTATAAAACATTAGTGAACAGAGTGCTGTGACTGCAGTGTTTAGAGCGTTGTTTTCCTTTCTAATTAAGATGATCATGGAGGGGTTGGTGGTGTTTGTTCAGACCTTCCATCCAGCTGCTGACATCTGTTATTGTCAATTTATGTTAATCCTCCTACACTTTTTCTTTTAGATTCAAATGCAGTGACTATGGGTTTGTGTCAGCCATTATTTGAATAAATTTTAGTCATTCATTTAATTTATTTTTTGATAAATAGGGAGTAAGCTCAGTGTAATTGAGGACTGACATGTTTCTTTTGTATTTTTTTTTCTTGTTTTGTTTTTCTGTATTTTCACCTGTTTTATTCATTTTTGATTGTACAGCACTACGGTGCACCCTTGTTGTTTTTTAAATTGACTTGATCGCTTTAGCCTTTACAGCTGCAAATGTAATTATGAGAAAATGCTAACTGCTAAGAAGCTGGAGGAATTTTAGGGGGTGGCACAGAAGCTAAAAGCGTTGTTCTGCTAACGGTGACCGGCCAAACCAGTCAGTTAAGACTGAAGCAACAAAATCTGTGCAGCCTATGAGAGCGTAAAGCTGGATATGAATTCAGTGTTTTATTCGTGAGAGGAAGCCCGTGAAGGTGCCTGCAGTATATTAGACTAAATGTTGGACTCTTATTGGCTGAGTTACAGTTAAAGTGAGGCGCTGTTTTCTGTTTGTGTGCTTTTGTTTTTTTTTTTCTCCAGGCTGGAGGATCAGAAAGAAATATTTTTTAGTCAAAAACAAAGAGCAGACCAAAGAGAGGTACCTGCTGAGCTGGGTGAGTAAAACAGAAAGAATTCCTGTGACAATGAAAAATGATGAGTTAAAAAATATTGATTAAATATAAATGGTGGCTAAATATCATCTTTTGCCAAAAGCCTCTTCACTTCAGACAACTTGAAAGGCTTTGGAGCTCTTGCGGGCTCTTGTTTGATGAGTTATATTGTAGAAGCACTTATCATAAATATTTATTTTAATGGTTAACTGCATGTAAAGCTGCATGTATAGAATTGCCAATCAAATCAAATGAAAACTGGTTTAAAAGTTTGCTAACTTTACCATAAATTACATTTTAAAAGCTTTTTGGAGAGATGAAGATTGTCACATCTCTCTGTGTTTGTAAGTCTGCTAAGGTGACTTTACAGCTCTTGACTTCTGGAAACTCTGATTTATGACTCGTGAGTTAAATCCTTCATATTTCAGTGTCTCAGCCTCCAAACTGATGGCAAGAATGTCAGAAATGCATTATTCAAATAATCTACATTAGATGGCACATGCTGTAATCACCAAAATATTTTGTTTTATAAGATACTGGCAGAGTTCAGAAGACAGTGCACAGAAACAGTTTTCAAGAGTTTAGCAAAAATATGTGGAAACAAGAAAAACTTTGCTCTTTTACATAAGACTTTTTTGGTAAAAATGTGACTATTAAGTGACATTTCTTCCCTCAAAAGCTCAGAAGACATCAAATGATTCAATAAAATTAGGTGATGTTATAGTATCACCCAGCAGGGTGGGGTAACGTGTGTGTGTGTGTGTGTGTGTGTGTGTAGGTGGACCTGGGTCCTGATAAGCTCCTGTCAGACAAAGACCTGCAGTCAGCCATAAAGCTGTTGACCAGCCTGTCTGTACGTACGCACCACATATTTGTCCAAGAATTAGACAAAGCAATCTGTGACATCAGAGCTAGCTAGTGACGTGATCATGTACCTTAATTTGTTAGATCAATTTAGAAACTGTTCATTCTGATGAATTGTCAACTGACAATCCAGCTAAAGCTAGCCAGCTTTGCACATAAATGGCAAAGTTGACTTCACTATAAATGGTATAACAGACAAACACCTGATCAGAGTTGCATATGTTTCCATTTATAGCCTGTAAGTGATTAAACTCCTCTTCCTCGACAGATCCCATATCTCTGTCCACTGTTGTTCTCTAGCACCAGTGAGTCTTCAGCGCTGCTCATCCGGCCGTTCAGTGAGAAGGGCTCTCTGAGAGACCACATCTGTAAGGTAAACAGTCTGTGTGCTCCAGTCAAACTTTCAGATAGTCAAACAGCATCTGAACCAAAGAGAGGCGCCCTGAAATTTCAGCCTAATTTCATGAGTCACAGTTGATGGAACCACTTATTTCTATATGCACATGGTTTATAGTTTTTTTGCACTATTCATATTTTCCCAGTAAGTCAAACTACAATGTGTAAAACCAACAAAAGACAAAGCACTGCTAGCAGTTATTAAATATTAACAATTATTAACCATAATCCCTCTACCAAAGTCAAAAAAATGCAGTTTTGTCAGATTCTGCCTGCATTAAAATTGTGCCGGGAATAACACCTGACTTGCCTCCGCCCTACTCAAGACAACTCCTGTCAGTTGTGCTTAAAGTAGCGTTGGGTCTACTTTTTGCAGAAGCTGTGTCAAGCTCCACGCAACAGGTGAGGGAGGCAGGAAGTCAGACGTAGGAACGACATGGAGAAACTGATTTAAACACCCTGAGTAGACTAAACACTCCTAAATGTCTCCCTATGTGATATGAAGCCATAGCTGAGCAGCATCAGTTGTTAAATTTAAAATAAAACATCGCTGGTGTGCTTTTTACAGAATAGCATTCATCATATTGGAACACATGGGTTGCATTATGGGACTTTTATTGCATGAGGAAGGATTCCTGTATGCGTTGCATTGGTGTGTTTCCTTAAAATAGGCTTGATCAAGCTGTGTTTGTCAAGTTGGTCAAAAGTAGTTCAAGCAAAAATCTTCCTTTGTCCAGGTGAAGCCCAGGGAGAGTTACCTGAAGAAGTACTGCAATCCAAAGAAGAGTCAGGGCCTCGAGCTCCCACACATAAAGCTGTACGGCCGACAGATTTTGGAGGTACAGACACACACATACACAGTCACACATACACAGTCACATATACACACACACATATGTATGCACACATACATATATATACATACACTGTGTGACTATCTCTGTGTTTATATCCAGGGACTAAAGCTCCTCCATGACGCTGGTATATTTTTTGGTCACCTGCACACGTCTAACGTTCTTGTCGATGACGGCGTGTGTCGACTGATGGACGTGGAGAACGGCATGCTGGGAGTTCCCTCTGCACTGCGACCTGCCTTCACCCAGTTCAGGAAAATGAACGTATGTGCACACACTGACTCAGTTTGGATTAGCCTGATTAGTTGAGGCTAAAATAAGACCTAAACCTAAACACAGAGATTCTTTTTATCATTGATGTAGTTAGTGTGACCTCTGAAATGATTTATTAAGAACTGAGAGACTAAATAAACCAAGTGTGCCAGATGATCCACAAACTGTTGTTTGACGGTTTGAGAGACAGAAACTGTTTGTGTGTTTACGGCAGACCACAGAGAGCATTGATGTCTTCTGCTTTGGACATTTACTGTACGAGATGACGTACGGCCGACCGCCAGACAGCGTGCCCATCGAGCAGTACCCCCCTGCCCCCTCCACAGCTGTGGGTCTGTAAATACACACACACGCACACACACACACACACACACACACGCATCCTGTATTTTAATATGTAGAGACCGAATGTCTAAATGGAGCAATTGCAGTTTTATTGTTGCTGATCTTTGATGGTTTATTTTTCAGTGTCGGTGCTGCAGTCCATTCTGTCCACAGAAGCCTGTAAAAGCGGGATGCCAACAGTGTCGGCACTCATGCAGACGCCGTGAGTTCACCTCTTTTTATTTTTGAAAGTAAAACACAGCTTGAAAGCCCTCGGGGAGTCTTTGTTATCCCACAAGTGCACATAGGAGCTTTTTTATTTATTTATTTTTTAAAGTTATGTCTACACAAACCCAAAAAAGGACTGTAAATGCACGTTCTCTCCATCATAGCTGCAGAAATCTGCCAAATGTAAAGATTCACATAAATCAGCAGTTTGTCTGCGGACAGATGACCTTGTTTCAGTTTCTGTAAAATGAGGTTGTCTTACAGTCTTGTTTCCCCACCATCAGCCCAGAGAACCAGGGCCTTCCTTCATCTGGCTTCTTGTCTCTGACTTGTTGACATTGTTAAACTTGTCAAGGGCCAAAGCTGGTATAGTTCTCAGGGTCCTCAAAAGCATGCAAGCCTGCCCTCTTTGGCACTGTGACATTTGCACATGAGTGGGAGAGGACTTTCCAGCTAAATTACTCCTAATTCAGTTATGCTTTTTCTGTGTGAAACAAACCTACAGTGGAGAGGATGAAAAGAACACTTTATAAGGCTCTTATACAGATTGTGTGATACATGGCTTTTAATGCCTTTTATTTATTTATTTTTAGATAATGAGGTAAGCATATGTTCAAATAATCCCTGTGAGACAAAGGTTCAGATGTCAGGCTGCTATAAACACTCAGTTTAAGACTGTTTTACCTTGACTGCCTGAAGGACTGATGAGCTCATGTAATGGCCACTGTCTGTTTGTCCCGCTTACAACATTTGGATGAGATTAATTTGTGCTGTCTGTTTCACCCTCTTTTACTTCTCAGTAGATTTTAATATCATTAGTTTTTGCAATACAGCCAACTAGTGACAACGAAGTGTTGTGCTGTGTTTTTGTACTTCACACATTACAATAGCCTTTGAATAGTCAGGGATTGTGAACTGGGTGAGCTACTGCATCACTGACATTCCGGTTCTGCTCCTGGCTCTGTATGATGTCAGTGAGAGGAGGACATCCTCATGTGGCTGCATCGGGTACACAGCTTTGTCTGTGAGAGCTAAAGCCTCAGCCACTGCCTGTTCAATTTTGTGTTTATGAGCGGCAGACAGTCACATAGAAGCTGAATAAAGAGAAGTGTAAGGTTTATTTTTCTGAGCCAAAGTTTTTGTTTTCCAGGCTTTTCAGCGATGTCCAGCTTCAACGTTCAGAAAAGCTCCAGATTAAGGTGAGAGGTTTAGTTTGACGTTATTGCCGTGAGTTTGTTCAACAACAAAGATGAAGAATAAAAACAAATAATATCTTAAATATCCTCCTCCAGGTCCCCGGCAGGCTGAAGGAAGCACTGAAAGCAGCAAAGGAGAGCCTGGAGAAAAGGCTGCTAGAGGAGCAGAGACTGGTGGGTCAACATTCTTCTGTCCTCCCACAGTACTTGAGCAATAATTTTTCTGCATTGCTGTTTGTTTCTTTTTCTTTCTTTTTTTTTACTTTTGCGGTTTAGCTCAGGCTTAATGCTCCACTTCACTGTATTTCCCATTATCCTTGATAATGTAGGTAGAATATTTCCAAGTCTGTCCACTCTGTCGGTAAACACAAAAAGAGGAAGTTTTAAGCTTAAGACAGCAACTTTGTAGAAACTTGCCTTGATTTGATTAACACAGACTGTTACGGGAACAAAGACTCTGTATTTTCCCCCACTTGCATTAAAAGCACACAGGAAAGTATGACCAGTATGAGTAAGAGGAAAGATTTAAGAGAGACCTGAAAAAGTGTGAATCTGTTCTTGATCAGTTTGGTCACAGTCATCCAGGCTGGATTTCACCAGAAGAGAAGAACATGGGGTAAAAAGCTGTGTGAGCAGCATTGTTAGTAAAGTTCAGCTAGTAGGCTGACATGTTGTGACATGAATCATACACCTGGTGTCTCTTAAATCACTGTAAACATTTTGGACTTTCTGTGTGAAACAAATAAGGTGAAATCAGTTTATGGCTATAGACTGTATATTAAAGATGGATGCGGCTTACAGATGCTTTAATGTCTCAAACCTGCACTATTTCTAACAGCCAGCAGGGGGGGATCTTTTTTTTTTTCCTGATGAGTTTATAGAGTCGCTAGCTTCAAGTCTAAATGAACACAAGTTGATGTTCAAATGCTTGAGGCTTCTAAGGTTTTGCCAGTGGATGATGTAATGTTGGCTATGTCCATCTATTATATACAGTCAAGACTCAAAACTCTCGGGTGACCCAGAAAAACAAATTTATTCTGGTGTTATTTGCTTAATTTGTTCAAGAATATTCAGCGTCAGAAATACAGGATACACAGAACTACGAGCACGTCTAAGTGCAGTGTTACAGGGTGGCCAGTTTTTATGAGAAATTTCTTGATGTTGAAAATAACTTTCTGTATGACTGTCTGATTGCAGCTGCACCAACACAGGAGGTTGACCAGAGCTCAGTCTCATCACTGCTCAGAGGAGGAGAAGAAGAAGAGAAAGATCCTGGCGAGGAAGGTCAGCACGCACCAGCAGCTCTAATTAAAGTTTAACACCTCCTCTGTGATGAAAACGGGTTGTTGTTGTTTTCTGTCTGAAGTGAAATACATTTGATATACACAGCCTACAGATCGTTCCAGAATTAAACACACAGCTATGTTTTTATCTTTGCAGAAGTCCAGACATTCAGCTTATGAAAATGAAGAAGATGTCTCGGTCCGAAATAACAATACCTCTGGTAGGTCGCTGCTGTTAGAGGCATTTCTTGGCACACGAGCGCCGCCGCCATCTGTTAATGAGATCAGGAATTTAGGACAGAGTATGTGAGGCTGGCTGTGATGGCACATGCAGCTTTCATCTGTTACTGTTAAAGAGACCATCTAACCTCTAACATGCCAGGAGATGTTAAAGTTTAAGGGTCACTCTCAAGTTAAAGATGATTAAAGGGGTTTCTTTGTCCCGTCTTCAGGTTCTGGAGCTAGTTCCCCGCCCACATGCCCCTCCTCCCCCACTCCCCCATCAACCACAGGTACGTCGGTCAGACTGTCTTTACAGCTGTCACTTTAACTGCCTGCTTTTCTCCCGCTTGTCTCTTTGTTTTGGACATTGTCAGACAGACTGTCGGGCCCCCCTGTGACGAGAACCTGCCAGGGCTGTGCTGTGACTCACATCAATAACAGTTTTCATCTGAAATTTGCGTGTTTGATTATAAAGACTAATCATTAACTTGAAATGTCTGTCTCTGTCTCTTCACCTCTTCTCTCATCGTGTGGTTTTCAGGCAGGTATCTGTCTCTGCAGTAGTAGTACATCTTATTGACTTTGTTTTGTCTCTAGGTAGGTGAATGCAGGGTGGCAAACCTGGATGTTTCATTTCATATTTTAAACTTTAAATCTGCCAAAATTTTGTATTTTTCTTACTGTTTAAAAAAAAGAAAAATCTACGTGCTGTGTGTCGGTCCATCCCCAGTGGTATGAAACATTGATGTAGCCACAGTTTCATCATCTGAAAACTGAACCACAAGCTTCTGGGATGGTCTGTTTCACACAAACGGCACCAGCAACACACACAATGAAGAGGGTTAGTTTATAATGACTTGAAATAAGTTCAGCAGAAGCTGATCTGCTATAACTTCCTGTGTCAGAGCACCTGTCAGTCAACACAGCCACGCCTAAAACTCTGTTATCAAGGTGGTTAAGCTTTTCATCCATCCTTTCTCTTGCGCCTTTTGTTTTAGTATTTTACTGTAGTTTTAATACTTCAGCCTCGTTTGAAAGAAAATGGGATGGACAGGCAGACAAAAGAAAACCATAATACCTTCAAACACTTTGAGGAAGTTTCTTTAATTTTGGTACAAACCATAGACTGTATTCAGAAGATGGTCATAGCCTTTGGTATTCTCCATTTCTAAACTTGGCACACAGATTGTGCTTTTTTTTTTTTCTTTTTTTTTTACTACTTAATACCAAAGCGCTGGTGCTTTATGCCATCTAGATTTCTCTGCAATATATTTAATCTAAACTTGGTTCAAGACATACATCTGTAAACTGTACATCATATAGAGCAGCAAGAAAAATATAAAATGTCACCAACTTACAAAACCTGCTGACACAAAGTCAACACCAGCTTCCTTCCCTGCTGTTAGTGTCTCCTCTCTGCTTTCCTCTCCCTTCTCCTCGTCCTGGTGATACTGTGTAAATGCTGATTGGTCCACTGAACAGATAACTGTCATCTCCTTCTCTCTCTCCTTCCTGTGCTGTCTCCACTGTAGAGCATGCTCCATTCTGACCGTGTCTTTGGGTAAAGTAAAAGATTCTGATGTCAATGATGATGAAGGTCTCCAGTGTTTTTGTTTTTTTGTTTTTTTTGTTTTTTTTAAAGCTGTTGTATACCCCAGTTCCTCGTTATAAGACCTGGTCACATTTATGAAGGCCGCTAATGAAGGAAAGAGATTGATTTAAACTGTTTGGTCTATTTGTAATCAGACTTTTATACTCATGTCCATTAATCCTTTATCTTTTTTTTTTTTTTTTACGCTGTCAAATAGTCTTTGATTCAGAAACATCAGCAGCGTTTGATCATTTCAAACCAAACTGCCAAACTGAGTTTATGTAATCACTGTGTCTTATTGGCTAATCTCGCTCTCATAGGTTTGAGTCCTGGAATGAAGAATGAAAGAACTTGTTAATGGGGGTGTACGCACATCTTTAAAAAAAAACAAAAAACTCACAATCTGCAATGATTTCCAAACATCACAGGCGGTCAAACTCCTTCCTGACTTAGACCGGCTGTTTTCAGATTGTGATTGGTCAGCTTTGCCTGGTCAGTCTGGTAGAGCATGTCTGTCTGTCTGTCTGTTTGTTTTGTCTGATGGTTATTTGGTTAGGGTGAGGTGACACTTTTTTTTTCTTTTTTCCATCATCATCATTCCAACACTTTGTGAGGTGGTATTAGTTGAATTTTCTCTGTGCCATTAGCTGTGAAATGTCTTTTCATTTTACCCCCATAGCTTTTCCTCCCTGCCTTACACAGCTCTTCTGCAGATCACAAAAAACTCATTTTATTTAAGGTTTTTCTGTATCTTTTGTTTTTATTTTTTATTTTTATTACATATTCAGATAATTCTTCGTCCACAGCAATCTTAAAGAAACTAACTTTTGGATTAAATGGGTGTTTTTAATATGCATATATAACTGGCCAAAACCTTTCTTTAGGCCCAGCAATAAAAACATCTCATCAGTTTTATTTAAACCAAGTAAATAACTGTTCAGAGGGGCTTGAGGTTTCTCCAAACCACAGACGGTCTGAAAGGTCAAGTCACTGCTGAAGACCCTTAAACCTGTCAAGGCCAGCAGGCGGCGATTTGTGTGGTTGCAAAAAAAAAAGGGCAGCTGTATGGATGTATATGGGGAAAATGGCTCTTTGTTGAGGAGTTAATGGATTCAATTGGTAGTCTCGGGTCATACTGAATAAAACATGAAGTCCATGTTGTAAATTGTGATGATCATAATAGTCAGAAAGAACCATCATCTTCCTTTACTTGTCACCTCTGGCTTCTAAACACCAAAATGAATGAGAATCAGCTCAAGCCTTCGTAACCAGACTAAAACAATGGGTGCCACTGTGGCAGCATGGTTTTAATTATTAATTTTTAAAAAAAATTTTAGTATTATTATTGTTGTTGTTGTTGTGTTTTTTTTTGTTTTTTTTTATAATACTGTTTATTGTACAAACTTGTTGTCAGTTGGTCAGACGCAGTCTGTAGGAGGTGGCATTGTCAGTGATGACAGGTGTCATTGAAACTGATGTAAACTGTATGATTTTGTGATTAATTTTAAAAAACAAACAAACAACTTAACTTTAAACATTCCAGCTCATTACAGTAACAAACCTTTACAAAACCTAATAACTGAAACAATGTGACACTTAAATCGGGTGCACAACATGAGGTCACAGATTTCAGTTCAAATTTGTCGATTTAACCGTGAAATGTGGTCTCACTGAGAGTGTAGCTGTGGACGTTAACAGAAGAGTCATCTGAATATTACATGAAAAATCCCTGAAGGTCACTGTGGTTGCCAAACGTAATGAAAGTGATCTTGTCACACAGCTATCCTGGAGAAAAATCAGTCGCCACAAAAGGTTCTGCACTCGCTAAATTATTACAGTTGGATTTTTATGTTTAAAAAATCATCAATCATCCCCAAACACCCTGAGTGCACAGAACGGTTTCTCCAGGTCGGCTGCCATCTGTCAGACTGATGGATGTCCTTTCATTATGTCATGGATTATTCACTGTGGAGTTGGCGAACTCCAGTCGCGGCTATTGGCCTCCGCTTTACCCACATGTTAACGCTTCCCAGCATTTTGCTTCTTTGCCTGTAATCCCTGACTTTCACGGAGCTTGGGGATGCAGAATGGCGCAGCTGTAAGAGGCGTAACGGGTTTGAGTTCAATTCACCATCAGTTCAATGTTCAGGAAACAAAGGAATATGAGGCCAAAAAGTCCCAGAATGCACTGCTGTAAGAGTCATCCAATCAGAGAGAGCTTGGAATTCTGTTGCTGTGGATGAAGTTGGAGGTTCTGGAACTTCAGCTGAACATTCTAGAACTCTGATTTCATTCTGATAGAAGCTGGTACTGAAGTTCGTGAGTGCTGCTCTAACTGGAGCCGTTTGTATAGAGAAAAGGACAAAAGAGACCGCACTAACTACATGTGTATTAATTTTAAGAACCACTAGACTGTGTTTCTCACAAGTATTTGGAGAAAACATGTCCGAGTAGTGTCAGGAATTGAGAGTTGTTCCATTGAAATTGATGATGGATTGAGTTCAGCCTGGTCATAGTGATATTTGAGATTGCTGCTTTCACAAAGATAAAGTCTCTCTGGAAACAGCGCCCATCTTTTCTTTAGACACATAAAATATCATCAAGACAATATCTAAATAAAGTACATGAAATGCATTTATGTGATAGAAGTTATGTATTAACGGGTATAAATTAGAGCTGTGAGGCATGTGTTCCATTTGTGACACATAGGTATGTATATTTTAGATTCAGTGCAGAGATTAATTCTTCCTAGTGATGTCTTTTGTAATCACACACTTAGAAAGACCTAAATTATGCTTCAAAGGTGGCAACGATTATAAAAGGTTTCCTTAAGTATCAAACTAATCCAATGATTCATGGATAAACTTTAAAGAGAAATGAATAACCAAAATGTGAACAGATACAGGCCAGTTAAGTGACCATAAATATCAAAAATCCCTTTGGTACTAAACATTTGTCCCAGTTTACAAAAAAAATAAATACATTTGTACCTCCAGATGACTCAATTGAAAATTTTCTTTTGCTTATTAGAAATTAGCAAAATGACTATAAATTATCAAATGAGTACAAAGTGGTGGATACCCAAACTTCAGTCTTACTGTGTTTCTTTGTGGAACTGGTTTACTTTCTGCCAGTGTTAAGTGTCTCCATTAAAACTGACAGTGGGCAGGTTAGTGTTCATGTGGAAATAATTAGGTGAAACATGATCATCCTTGTTTAGCGTTACAAGTTCTTTTAGATCCATAAAGTTTTCCAGGTTACTTCAGATCAGAACCAGATTCCAGAGCATCTTTGTGCAATCAGCTGCAGAGGAATATTCCCTGAAACCTTTGTTTTTCCTCTAACACTTCCTCCTGTTTATGCTTGTCTCGTACCCAGGATCCCACACTGCTCCTGCCCCTCCACCTCCTCCACCGCCACCTCCTCCCCCCTTACAGGACTCATCCTCCTGTCCTCCTCCTCCTCCTCTGTCCTCCTCTAATGGAGCGGGAGTAGGCCGTGCCGCCTTGCTGAGCTCCATCCAGAGCTTCAGTAAGGGCAAACTGAAGAAAGCCGATACCATCGACCGCAGCAAACCCATCGTCTGACCACGTCCACTGACACAATCTGTCCTCAATATGGCAACATGACCGACACACCAGTTCTGCACTGTGGTGAAGGTCCTCCCCCAAGATGTGAAAAAATCACTAACAAAAGATCCAAGTACAATTTTTTGTTTTTATTGCTGTTTCTGCTTTTTCCCCCCCTCCTGCTTTTTTTTTTTTAACTTTTAATGTATTGCTGTGGTTGGAGAGACTCGAGGACAGGTGGGGTAAAATGGCGACCCCTGTTTGCTCTTTGAAACATGCTGGACAATCTTAGGCACCTTAAGGTTTTGTCTTTTCTGGTTACTTTGTCCTTAAAAGACAGACAACGGATAAAAACCGGGAAACTGAATCGGGTGAGCTTTTCTTCTGGCTGATCTGCGGACAGCCAGCTGGCTTAATTTTTGTTCTTTGTGCTTGTAAAAGTAGCACTTAAAAATGTGTGAGAAGAAATTGTGGAGCAACCACGGATTCCTGCCCCCTGCTCGATGGTGAAGTTGCATTTTGTGGATATAGGACTCTTAATTTCAGTACTTCCATGGTGTCAGAGTGCTTCACCAGTCCTGAGTATGGAGTAGACCAAACTTTCCTTTTAAATCATCTCTGAACAGATGATTCAGGCTGAGTTTCCTCACAACTGAGCTGCAAAACACACCTACATGTCGTCTCTGTCTGTAATTAACTCATCGTCATGCCGTGTATTGAATTAAAACAAAATACCAATGCAGTGCATTGTTCAAGAAAAAGTCAACTTCCTGGTTTGAGAGTTTGAAAGCAGAAAAAAAGTTTATTTGCTTCTTATTGATCTGCAGATATTTTTCAGTTGAGTATCAAACATCACATTGAAATTACAGACAGAAATGACTGGAGAGCAAAAGTGTTTGTTGCAGCACAAAACAGTGGAGGTTTAACCGGCGCTCTGCTCATTGGTCTGTTTCTCTGCATTGCATTTCCCCCAGTTGTCTCCACAGTTCTTCAGACTGTACCCTCTCTCTCACGAGCTCTTTAAGCATGAAACAATCCCAGTTTAGATTGATTCTGAACATCTTTATCTCCTTTTTTTCCCCCTTCTTTTGGACCAAACTGGCGCAATATTTTGCACGAGGCAGAGCACAAAACGAAGAGCAGCTAAATGAATAGGAAGCTACAAACTACACTACGTGTGTTTTCATCCAGCTGTTTGTGCACACTTATTTGATGATGGCATGAGGGGGCAATGAGAGGTTTAGGAGAAATAACCCCCCCAGAAATAAGAGGTGGGAAAAGTATAATGGAGGGAGATGTGATGTACAGTGTTTAATAAATTTATTAGACCACCTGTTATAAAAGAAAAAACATTAAATCAGAGCTATATCATTATTTATGAGGCAAACTGAATTCATCTTTTTACAGCCAAATGTGAGCCGGCACTCCGGAGTGCTGTGAGTGGAAGTCAGAAATAAATCAATCAGCATTCAACCACAAGCTTTTCTGTTCAGAAATACATGTAAATGACTCTAATTTGGCATCTTAATCAAAATATATCATGCTTTAATTTTGTTCTTGTAAAACAGTAAATTTTCAAATTCATGGATAACAAAAACAAGTTGTTTTTTTTATTATTAGAAATATTTTGATTCAAAAACTTGCACATTCTGCTACAGAAATGAATAAAAGAACAAATTTGTTAATTACCAATACTGATTACTTATGCAGCTGGGGCATAAACCTTATGCTAGGAGGTGGACTAATAAATTTAGGCGCTGTGCGTGAAGCAAGTAACATCTGTGTGAGGAAGTAAGGTGTGATTGTGTGCATCCCAGCTCCTTTCACTCACAGTTGATGAAAACAGTTTCCCAGAATTCTCCTTAGCTCTGCACTACAGTTGGATTAAAGGGAAATGAACAATAACATTAATGCTCTCACCTGGTATCCTCACAGTCTCTCATTTTAGTGCAGCATGAATTTAAAATTAGCCGCCTGCTGTTGAGGTTTATCGTACATCATTGCGTCTCTACTGCCCCGCATCAGAGCAACTTGGATGCACAGCGACGAGCAGCTCGGCTTCTGATTGTGTGCAGGGTCTTAAATTAATCTCACATCACATTTTCTCCTGACCTCAAGTAAATCCTCAATTTTTTTTTTACCTGCTTTTATTTTGGTCCATCAGTCTCTTCACGTCACTGACCAGAGTCCAGATCATTTCTAATAATCCTTCCATTCACAAGTAAACTACAGATAATGCTTTGACATCAACATTACAACATTACATGTACTTCTGGGAATAGTTAACCTAATGCCACAAACTATGGAAGTTTGAACCAAGGCTTTAGATATGTAACCGGTTCATTATTGACCTGAGTGTATTTGGGAAGATTATTCTTGCTCATATAACTGTTTCTTTCCAAGCATGCAGTGCTGTGTAACATTAAACACAAATAACATTCAGCACTAAAGTTTTGTGGATGAAGTGCAGCCCCATAGAGCTCAGCTCGCCTTCAGGATTAACTTCAGACCCTGATATCTGATTTTGATTCTTTAACATTTGTTTTTTCCTCTGTTTTAATGTTTGTGTCCAGACTTTTGTTTGTTTTTATTGTGCCATACCCATTTGGGTGATAGTGCCTAAAGAAATCTGAATGTTTTTTTGTTATTGTACATGACAGTATGTCACATGGAGCTCATCGGTTTGTGTATGGTAGTATGCCAACGCTTCAGCATGTGGCTTAGACTGGTTAGCAATTAGCAATAGTCCACGTGTCTGTATAATTATTAAGCATTACTGAGTCATGATGTTATCAGATTATTTGTTCTTTCTGACAGCAGAAAACCCAAAAATATTCAGTCTGCAGTGAAAGAAAGCATTTCAGAGCAGATAATGCTGACTCACTACTTTTCAAAATTCTTGGCCGATAAGTTCTGTGCTTTAGATCCATTTCTGTCCAATCATCATGAAGGTCATCAGCTTTTTTTAAGTCTAAGTCTGCTGATGATACAAAACAAAATTTTTTGCATATTTGATTCAAAAGAGGCAGACTGACTGGCCCTGTGCTGAGTTAAACTAACAGGGCTACAACCTGATTTCAATTTACTGGACAGATTTGTGGTAAAACCTTGTAAATCTGCAACAGAAAACACAACAGGTGAATAATTATGCCTTTAAATTACGTGCAACGTTTACAGCTGTCACCACAGGGCAGACAGGACCCACTGTGTGCGACAAACTGTGGCCACCTGTGGTGATTTATTCCTGATCACCCAACTTGTGTGCTGAAGCGTTGGTGGCTGAATCTGGAGCTCAGGTGAATCCTGTAACCTAAGGACTCTTTAAAAACCAAGTTTTTAGCCCTTCGATGACAGCTCAATGCTCAAATAATTTACTTTCATCATTCAGTGCAATCAGCCCAGTGTGAATGGTCATTATGTTTAACCAGAATGTGTCTCTGCAGCACTTTAGAGGGGTGGAAGCCCGGTCCACAGGGATGTTTGTTAATAAAAATAATCCAAGGCAGCGAATTCTCTCTAATCTCCTGAGGAGTGTATTAATGCAGCTGCAAGAGGACCCCCTCATCATCAGCAAACATGAAATGGATTTGGCATCCCTGCTGTGATAAATAATACTTGTATCAAATGAATAAACATTTGGGGAAAAAAACCAGTTTCCTGTTTATTTCCACATGTTTGTTACAGTTGTGATGAACAGTTGAAGATGGAAAAGGCATGATGTGACATCTTATATGGAAGCTTATCAACAAATTTAAAGGTTTGCTCAGGGAGGGATTCTTACAGGAAACTAAAAGATAAGTGATGAGGTTGCAAAGGTGGAAGCATAAAGAGTAGTGATGTAGCCAGAGCTGCCTGACAAAGAAGAGTTCCCTGAACACAGAGGAAGGGTAGGTTTTATAGAGGATCAACTGAGCGCACGTGTCTCCAACTGACCTGAATGTTTGGCCCTTCCCATCTGCTTCTGTTTGGAAATAAACTGATGAGGTAGGTAAGCAGACCATAACATTGCTAAAAACCCAATATTGGCCCTGCATATAAAATGTATGAATATATAATATTTTTCTTGTTTGAGTCCAAGAAAGTAATATGACTCCCTCTTTGGTGTCCAGAGCCTTTACTCAGGGGCTCTACCCACATCATGAAAAATGGCAAGAGTGAGACAAGAAGAATAAAGAAGCATTGGCAACAGGCATAGACCAAAATGAGGCATCCATCCCTCCGTGACACTGACACAGCTACATCATCAACTGTTTTGTTACAGCTATGTTATAACTATTAACTATTTTGTGGTCTCAGGTGTAACAGTGTTAATTGCATCTTTTATATTTATGGTCACTTTTAATTTAATTCACATCGTGACACAATGTTCAAGGTGAAATGAACTCAAGGTTGGATTATTTTAATGTTTGAATTAAAAGTTGTTTAAAGCATCTTCCTCCTACCTTTATTTGTATATCCCAGGTTTGGCCACACCTCTTCTATATATGAAGCTAAAAAGACTTGTGCAAAGCATACACCTTTGCATCTCTTAGTTATAGCCTCCTGTCTCCTCTCAGCACAGAAATTAGCACTGAGACTGATTTTGATGTTTGAGGACCGGCAACATCAAATAAATATGCACGTATATATGACTTCTATTTGCTATTACGTGATATGTGTGTGACAAATAAACGGATCTTGAATCTTAAAACAAGCACTAATTTGATAAATACCAGTAAAGTTAACCTTCAATATATAATCATATATGTCATACATAATCGTACAATCATACATAATGTGTGTGTGTGTTATAAATGTTCAACTCATGTTTTCACTCATTTTCTATGATGATATCTGGTAAACTGACAGTACCGTTAGAGCTTGATCAGAATGAGGATTGGAAACATATTTCTTAATGGATATGAAAAAGTTTGGAAATTAAACTTGCAGTCAAACATAATACAAAAACAAAAATTCTATTGTGGCATACTAGAAAAATACCTCCCCCCCCGTGTGTGTGAAGAGCTGCCCAGCTGTTGCCAAGCCCAACACACACACACCCCCCCACACACACACACACACACAAAGTGCCATTTTTCATTGCCAACTTGAATATGTGTTGCATATGAAATAATGTCAAAGTGCACAGATTAAATAAAAAAATGAATGAAAAAGTAGTGAATCACACTATTTATGTATTTATTTATCTATATATGTTTTGCCGTATTGGTCTTCCATATTGACGCCTGCGCGGCTCCGTGTCCTTGGATATTTCTACCCCCATTTTCTACTCTCCCGCCTCCTTATTTGTTTGACCACTGTGATTGGCTGTTCGAAATGACACGTTCCAATCAACCTATGAGGTGCCGTCTTGATTGGTTAGAATCCACCAGCTTCCACTATTACGTCACTCCAGTTCGACAGAGGACAGGTTCAAGATGGCAGCGTCCCTGAGGTGCTTTCTCCGCTCCGGAAAGGTATGGATTAAATCGATGTTTTTGAAGCAGTGTTTGGTCTTTCTGGGAGTGTAATGTTCGTGCTTCCTTTCTTTTCTCCTGCAGAATACCGTGTCAGCTCTGCAGCGGCGGGAATTTCACAGGAGCGTTCCGGCCGCAGTACAGGTCAGTGTTAGCAACTAGCAGGCTAGCTGTTTCTACAGCGAATGATGTCGGTACGTGTAGTTTTAATTGCACAGACAACAATAACAGGCTGAAAACTGGGTGGAGACTTGTTTTAGTCAGTAGCTGCCTGTTTTAAATACGTGTGTTAAGGGTTTAGGGGTCGTGCTGTTGTGCGGTCACGGAGCAGAGGGATGCGGGTTTACATCACATCAGCCCTCATCGCGCTGACAGCTGTCTCACATTAACATAAGTCACTGTCAGAAGTTTAAGGGGAAAACTATTGAAACAAAGCTTAAGCTCTGAAACAGTGCAGGCAACAAAATGCACACTTAAGTAGAACCGCAAGAAAAATCCTGAAATTTGAGGTATTTTAAACTGCAAAACGAGAAGTGCTGCTGAAATGCTCATGTCAGTGTCTTTAAATATTGTAGCTGTATCTGGGCTTGCTCGTGTATCAGGTCTTTCAAGCAGTTCCTTCATAATTGGCGGGAGGTCCAAGGGATCGCTCAGGGAGTTTGTGTTCGCTCAGACACATGACAAATTAGAGGGACCACTGGCTGTAACATTGCCATCAGGCTGTGCACTCTAGGGCAGAGTAACGGACAAGTTTAAGGTCAGAGCTGTGATTTTAAGTGGTCATTAAATCAGTGACAAAATCAAGCAGATTTAAACTATTTCTACTTGTGTTGGATACAAATAACTACCAAGAATGACTTTCAGCTTTTGGGTTCTGAACTAAAGCCTCCAGTCTTCTGATTGCCACTTGAGACTTAAGTCTCCTGAATGTTTACAGCCTTATGTGAAACAGGTTTTGGATGGAGAATTGCTATTGTGGCGTCCATAAGTTACATTTTAACTTCAGTTTGTGGAAAGCAGTGTTCTGACCTGTACTGATGGTTTTGTTGCCACTGTTAGATGACAGTCCGTGATGCCCTGAACCAGGCAATGGATGAGGAGTTGGAGAGGGACGAGCGAGTGTTCCTGCTGGGTGAGGAAGTCGCCCAGTATGACGGTGCCTACAAGGTAAGTTTAAAGCTTAGACTGCAAGTGAAGTTCCTGGAGGCAGTTTGTGCTCTGTCCCAATGAGGGCAGTCAGACTAATGGTGGTTACTGGTGCAGGTGAGCAGAGGACTGTGGAAGAAGTATGGAGACAAACGAATTATTGACACTCCAATCTCAGAGGTGAGATGCAAACTGCCTGCCCAACAGATGTTTTCCACAAATCTAAGTATCCCCACTGGTTGTGTTGGACTATTTTAGCAACTTTTTGTTTTTGGTGCAGATGGGGTTTACTGGTATTGCAGTGGGAGCTGCTATGGTAAGTCTGACATGTTCCTGATGGGATATACTAAACACTGACTTTTGTAACATTTTCACTTGAGTTTGTTTAAAACGTCATTCTAAACACTGAATAATAACTTTTAGTCAAGAATTACCTGAGATAATGGGCGTAAGTTCAACATCTTCATAATTACACTTGAATTCTAGGCAGTAATTCAGTTCTGTGCACACTTCGCTCTCTACAGACCTGAATTATGGCTCCATTGCCCCCCAAATTAGCTTTACACCTCAATAAAGCAGTACACAGGCAACTCCCAAGCCACCTTGACTTGTATAATAAAGCACTTTTCCTACCTTGAAGCCATAAATGCCAAAATAAGAGTTCCTTTAGACTAGAATGCTTCAAAGTACAGATTATGAAAGCTCTTCAGATTCACAAACTACCTGATACTTAAAACTTGCAAGTGACAAATTCCCTAACAAGATCAATGTCCTCTTGCAGGCTGGTCTGAGACCCATCTGTGAATTCATGACCTTTAACTTCTCCATGCAAGCCATTGACCAGATCATCAATTCTGCAGCAAAGACCTACTACATGTCAGCTGGGCTACAGTCAGTCCCAATTGTTTTCAGAGGCCCTAATGGAGCATCAGCAGGTGTCGCTGCACAGCATTCACAGTGCTTTGCTGCATGGTGCGTTCAAGACGTCACTTTACTGTTTGCAGTAACTCTAGCTGATGTTTGGCAGCTCTGACATCAGTGTGGTCATTTGTCTCCAGGTATGGTCACTGTCCAGGACTGAAGGTTGTAAGTCCATGGAACTCAGAAGATGCTAAAGGCCTCTTGAAATCAGCCATCAGAGATGAAAATCCTGGTGAGATGCCACACTGAAACGCTTAAAACTTGGACAGTCACCCTGCATATCAATGTTCAGGCACTGCTAGCTCAGTTGATTACAAAGTTTTTAATTAAACAAGCCAGCTGGTCCCTATGTGTCTCAGCCAAAAGTCAAATAGTAAATCAAGCATTGTTGGACTGCAACTGACTAGTCCTTGTTCTGCTCTGGAGGGTAACTTTAACGCAACAAACACTTCTCCCAGCTACCAATCAAGGCACTTGTCCCTCATTCACAGGATGAGGTGCTACCAGGAGAAGCAGAAATTATTCCCCTAATAGTTTGAAAGTATTTAAAATGGCATAAACATCAGCTGAAAATGCAGCTTGAGTGAGTTTGTAGCAGCCTGGCTGTTCAAACAGACATGTGCATTGAATCTGTCTGCAGTGGTGGTCCTGGAGAACGAGCTGCTGTATGGCGTTCCCTTTGAGATGTCAGAGGAAGCGCAGTCCAAAGACTTCACCATTCCCATTGGAAAAGCAAAGATTGAGAGACAAGGTGAGTGACAGAACACCAGGATCTGGATCCCAAGTTTTTAACACTGAGGCTTCAAAAGTCATTTCTGAACATGTCCTTTTCAGGCAATAGCATCACCCTCGTTGCTCACTCTCGGTATGTTGGTCACTGCCTGGATGCCGCAGCTGTCCTTGCCAAAGAGGGAATAGAGTGTGAGGTAATGCAACACCTATTGACTGGCTGAGCTAGACTGCTCAGAAGCGTCTTAACCATTTCTTGTCTGTCAGGTGATCAATCTTCGGACCATCCGACCCATGGATGTGGAGTCTATTGAGACCAGTGTGATGAAGACCAATCACCTGGTGACTGTTGAGGGTGGCTGGCCTCAGTTTGGGGTTGGAGCAGAGATCTGTGCCAGGATCATGGAAGGTAATCTAAGCTCAAACTAATTTTTAAAAAAAAGAGAATTTGCACGCATAACTGGTTCCCTTAAACTCTTAGATCTGGATCTTCAGGAGCCAAAGCATAGATGACACATATTGGGATTGACACTGTAATGATTGCTCGTGTATTTACTAGTAGCTGTTCAGTCTGAAGTCACAACCTCTAATTATTTCAGGCCTCGAGACTAACATGCCTTTAATTTCTCAGGTCCTGCCTTCAACTACCTGGATTCTCCTGTTACCAGAGTAACTGGCGTGGACATCCCCATGCCATACGCTAAAATCTTGGAGGACCACAGCCTGCCGCAAGTCAAAGACATCATTTTCTCTGTGAAAAAGACCCTCAACATCTGAGACCCTCATCCACCGGAGTTCTTGTTTACAGATGGTGGCAAAATATCTAATGTGTAAATACTGCCAAGCGCTCCAGATGTTGAACAATGCACACAGCTGTGTAGCTCAGAGCAGTGGACACTGTTTCAGTCATCCTAGCACCTATGTGTTAACTCTGTTACTAACTTGACTTGACTGTCTGTGGCTCTGGCTGCTCTCTTGCACTTTTCCCAATTTTAAAAAGAGAAGGAAAAAAAAATGTATCGTACAATCTGTTGGCTGTAATTTATTGTCAAATTAAATTTTTGACTCTTCCCAAAGTTTACCAATTAGTCTGGACTCTAAAGTATCTGTAAACTGTTCTCGGCTATTTGCTTTCAATTACCCTTCTCAAGAGGTTTTTCAGATTTGGATAATCCTTTTTATTTTTCCACTCTTTATTCATCTGAACTGGGATGAAAGTCATCCTGCTGCTGCCTTTAAAACGCACACTTCACGTAACTCCTCAGACTTGGGGTTTGTCTTTAAAAATGGGGAAAATGGCACCGCTGTGAGCTGGAAACATTTAATGTAGCGGCTCATTTCTGTTGACTGTTGCAGAAATAAACTTTGATCCTCAGTTTTGTTTGATTTACTACATCTACACCATCCTGCCCACAGTTGAATTGTTTGACCAGATTTGCACTAAAGACCTCATCTTGAGAGAAACCCATGGAAACTGAAGTTTCTGAAGACACTAGCCTAATCTGAACTAAAAGATTGAAATATGCTGGCTGAGAAACTGCAGGTGGACTGCTACTGTGACAGATTAAAATTGTTGGAAAGAGGTCTGAGTGATGGGAAGAGACTTGAAGAAAACTCTTCCCAACCCAGAATGTGAGCTGTTTTATCCAGAGGAACTTTGTTATGTCTTAAAAAAAAAAAAAAAAAAAAAAAAAATGGTATTGTGGGAAAAGACTTAAGGTTACACACTAAATGGCAACGATGTTCTTTCCACTAGGTCAAATGAAAACTGAAACATTTGGATTTCCAGAGTAATTTGTTGCAGACGCCTGGACCAAACTCCATAAAGGTCTAACTTCAGATTTTATTAACCCCGTGAGGCCTGAAGTGACGTGCTCTAACATTCACACATCAGGGGGAGCTTAGAGTTCAGTATCTTGCCCAAAGACACGTTGGCATGCAGACAGCAGCCGCCGGGGATCACACTACTGACCTTCCAATGAGCACATGATCTGTCTCCTAAGGAAGCGCCACCTTGGGCTCAGAGTCATGACTAGGACCTTACAAGGTTAATGAAGTGCAGTTACTCATTGTATTATGACAACAGAAAGTGTGTTGTTAGTTTAAATTATTGATGGAGTTCAACAGCTCTGAAAGAAGAATACTTTCAACTGTTTGTTATCCAGTGGTTTTACTGGTTGAGATTAAAACTGGTTCATGCAATAGAATCAGTCACACAGTGTCAGCCAGTTTTACCGACTAATCCTTGTCCTGGACTAAAAGCAAACTTAGAAGATTAAGATTTTTTTTTTAATTCTAGGGTTAGGTTTCATCCACACCTGAGAAACAGAGCCTCAGTGAATTTGTACATTTTGGTTTTGAGGACACTCAGTCAGCAGGAGAACCCACAGGCCCAGGGTGCACCTTAGACTGGTGCCCAGTTCAGATAAAAAGAGGAGAGTTGTGTTGGGAAGGGCATTTGGTGCATGATCCATGATCTTTATGCAGATTAAAATAATTCTGGTCAAAGTCCTGGATGGAGGCAGATGATGTGCTGTCACAACCCAGCGACTGTTTATGTGATGTGGATTAAAAAGATGCATTATGCTAATTTCCAGGTCTGTACTTTTGAGCCTTTATCAGCACCTCAGTACATCCTGTCTAAACAGTTTCCTCATTGGCTGTCCCTCATCTGGCTCCCACAAAGAGAATTTGGTGCCTATTAGCTATGCCTCTTTATATACAGACTTCAATATTTATAAATTGTTTAAACATATACACTGGTATATTGTGTTCATATGTGACAGAAAATAGGGAAAAAAACATCACGGATACCCTTTAAGAGCAGCAATAAACAAGAGTCAATGTAGCCTTAAACATTTTTATTGGTTAACTTTTTGCAGTAAGAATCTCAGTTTCAGACTCGCTGTGCTTCCCCTGTCTGAGCGTCAGATCTGAGATCAGTCGGAAAACACAGCGATCTACAACTTAAACATAAAAATAAAAACCATCTCTGAGACTCTGAGAAACCCCAACGGACCAAACCTCGTTACAAATCAGAGCGAGTTACAGAGTGTCCTGCTTCAGGAAGCTCTCAGACTGAACTGAGCAAACAGATCATCATTTTTAAACTCTTAAATGTTACAGGTCTTTGACTTTGTAATAATCCCATGAAAAGAACATCACACTCTGGTTCAAATTACAGTTACAAAACCCCCCAAACCTATCTAACATTCATTTCCACTGTAATCAGGGCCGAAGTGCAAAAAATGATCTTTTCTGAAACTTATTAGTAAACTTCACTGAAATTACAGTCTAAGGAACTTTTTTTGGTATTTATCACATCTTTAAAGGCTTTTTACACATTTCCCACTATGTTCGTGTCATGCCAAAAAAGTTCCTCTAAAAGCTCTGATACATTAAACAATCCCCTGAAAACCAAACATAAGGACACTAACTACCACTGAAAGTCTGTTTTAATGGTTACTCAGTGGCTATGATGTCTGCAGGCGCCCGAATCTGCAATCCTGCCATCGGTCCAGCATGACACGAAGAAACGATGCATAAAAGCTTCGCTGTGCATCAAACAAGCACAACACCAAAGCCTTCGATCGCTTCAGTTTGGTTCATCAAAGCTAACAAAAAGTCCAGGTCCTTTTCTCGGGTGTGGATCTACTCAGCTCCCAGCCTCAGTCCTTTGAGACGTCACAGTGTTCAGAATCAAACTCGCACAATCTTCTCCTGCCAGTTTGTAAAAATAAAGATGGCGTAACAGCAGCAGGATTAGAAAATTTTCACCTCCTGATAGCTCTGACAGTCCAATGAACACGGAGTCCACGACGGTCACTGATGGCTTTAGTCAAAGTGTTTGAGGACATCCAGTCCCTCTGAAGCTAAAAGTGCAGCTTGTACCCCCCTCTCATGCATTTTACATGGCATCACAAGCAGTTTAATTTTTTTTTGTAAGAGTAACTGTGTAATTACAGGGAAGTGCTTTGAGATTCAATCGATATCCAGAATTTAAGAAAAACTCCATGGAGGGAACTGCTCGGACTTTACTGAAAGTTAGGGTGTGTTTAAGTGTAAATCTTATGAGCAGAAAAAGATTCAGTGTTATGAGAATCAAGCCATAATGTAATGAGAATAGAAATGTGCTGGCCACTTGAGGCTGTCTCCAAACACGAGCCAATCCCCATAGAGTCATATGGTTAAATGAATGACTTTACAACAAATAAAAACATGTTTTGGTCTGTAATGGATAGTTTTCCACTTTGTATCGACTTTATAAGCAGCGGGTTTTGATAGAACTGATAGTTTTGGAGATTGTTAGGCATACAGTTAGAGTGGGAAGGTACGGAAACAAAGCCAGGTGTAACCAATCGCTGCCTGCTAGGCCTCACTTGTGCTAATCTGAGACTCTGAAGTGGCCCTAGCCGCCTTTGGATGACTAACATTAAAGTTTTGGTGAATGGAATTTGGCAGTAAATCAATGAACTAGCTTAACAGAGTTTCCTGACAGAGAGCGCTGTTCAATGTTTAGCAGCATCTCATCTTCTGCTACTAAAAGTTCAAAATACTATAAAGAGAATATTTTGGTTTTAATGTGAAAACTTGTGACCGAGTGCAAAACCTTAAAGCACGATCAACTAACAAATAATCAAAACAAAATAACTTTATTCTCATAACGTTTATTTTCTGTTGCTATATTTGACTTTACTAACATAATATTTCAATATCACGTGAAATAATTACTTTAATCTTCAAACTAAAAGAGCAAAAGGCCCAGTGTTTTTACTCTTATTCTCTAGGTCATTGTACTTCATCCTGTTGCTGTTCTTGTGATTTGAGCCAAATTTGTTATTTTCCTTTTTAAATCTGAATTTTCTTTAATTTGCTATGAGTTACAATGAAAGGAAGAATTTGTTGATTTTCAGTCATAATTAATCAGCTGTGGGTGTTTTACTGTTAGTCACATTGGAGCAGTTTTTGTGTTCTTGGGCTCAAACTGAAACAGAGCATTTATAGTAAAGCTCTTATTACTTTCCCTCTACAGTTACTAACCATGCCAGGGAAGAGGGCGGGGACTCTGTGCTGCTCTCTGATTGGAGGAGGGGCCTGCAGTCTTAAGGAGCTGACAGATCTGATCGTCCGACCTCCGAGTGTCCCTTCAGCAATCCGAGCCTCACAACCACCACCCTCTTCTTTTTCTGCTCCGAGTCCTCATCATCATCATCATCGTCGTCGTCATCCTCCTCCTGCTGCTCCTTCGCCTTTCGTTTCACTCTCTCCTTCCTCTTCTCCTCCTTCCTCTGCTTTTTCGCCCTCTTCTTTCTCTTCTTTTCTTCTTTTTCCTCCTCTGCACGATCCTCCTCAACCTCTTCCTCCTCTTGCATCCCGTCCTGCACTTCCTCTTCAACTACCTCCTCTTCTACTGCCATCACCATTTCCTCCTCTTCCTCCTCCTCTTCATTGTCATCATCTTCCTCCTCCTCATCTTTCTCTTCTTCATCTTCCTCTTCCTCCTCATCTGTCATCACTTCTCCCATCTGTTCTTTCAGTTGCTCTTCTTTAGCGTTCATCCCGGCGTCTCCATCCTGTGTCGATCGATAGAAACAGTCAAAAACAGCGCCCGTGTGGTCAAAAATATCACTTTAAGAGTTTAAAGTATGTTTACAGCTAGCTGGTTGAATTTCATGTTAAATGACCAATCTAACATTTTTCTAAATGTAAACAAATCACATATAAAGTTTGGATTCCCTCGCCCCCACACAGCAATCATCATGAAGTCCATTCTTAAAATAAAAAGGGAAAAACAAAATGAAACTATATTGTATAGAAGTCGAGACGAGCATTAGCACCTCCAAGTCTCGGAGCAGAAAAGGGTGAAAAGTTGCTACGCCAAGTGGTGGAGTTCAAGTATCTCAGGGTGTGTCTCATGAATGAGGGGAGCAGGGGATTTGTGCACGGGTTTGTTTTTGTGACAAGTTTAAAAACCAAGCTGTAAATTTTCTGGTGGAGCCACATTCCTACCCTCACTTACATCTACAAGCTGTGGGTACTAACCAAAAGGGTGAGATCCCACATACATGCAGCAGACGTGTCTGCGCTTTCCCTTAGAGATGTGGGAGGGGCTCAAAGTAGAGCCAGCTGAAGGTGTTCAGCATCTGACCAGGATGCCTCCTGGTTCAGAGGTTATGTTATACTGGGAGGAGACCCTGAGGCTGAGCCACGACACATTGGCTTGGGAATGCCTCACTGGTTGTGGTGGCTGGGGAGTGAGAAGTCTAGCCCCCAAGAGCTGGACCAACTAAATGACAAAAAAAATAATAATTGTTTTTTTAAATGCAAGAATGGATGGATGATTTTATACGAGGATGTAGATTAGTCCAGGCCTTTATAATCAAGGACATGTTTATTTTACAGATTCATTAACGCATGTGAATTAAACACATGTCTGGTTAAAAAAATCAAGCACAGCCCAGAGGACTTCAAACATCCCCGACGTCCTCACAGTACCCGACCCCACAGAGCACCTGCAGGGGTCACATAATCATAGAGCTGGGCGATATGAGATTTTTTCATATCACGATATGTTTTTTTCATTTCAGGCGATAACGATATCTATCACGATATAAGCCAAATAACTAT
>NW_005187647.1:473786-481169 GCF_000239375.1 Pundamilia nyererei | reverse complement strand
AATTTTTCTATCGAGAAAAAGTTATATCGCGATACATATCGTTATCGTTCTATCGCCCAGCTCTACATAATCACTGTCTTGACGTATTTTGGTGGCATGAAGAGTTTCATTTTTAAAACTTGCTTGATTCTATAGTTCACACATTAGTTCAATCTCAGCCACATCGACACAGATTGCATATTTATCTTGTTTTCAGTCCAGCCCTACCAGTGGTGACACTCACCATGTCTTTGCCATTTCGCAGTCTGTGCAGCAGCAACCTGACGGTGTCTTTGTTCTGGCACAGGCCCATAGTGTTGAGGATTTCAAGGGCGGACCCGGAGCAGCCCTGCAGGCGGAGCTCAGCCCCCAGAGCGGCCTGCAGGAAGTTGTTCTTCCAGATGTTCCTGGTGAAGAGAGGGATGGAGAGCGCCACCACAGTCCGTCGCTCCAGCAGCATGAAAGCCTGCTCCTCTGTCAGCTGGCTGACGAACAAATAAAGCAAATTCAAACTGTTGACCCTTGTTTGCTTGGATGAGATGAAGTCTTAGTACTGATGTAAAAACATTCCGAGTCAAACTTACCTGTTGCTCTTGTAGAGGGCATTGATGTCTGGGAACAGTGAGCGGAGGCACGTGGTGACAAGCGGAGCCTTTTCCTGAACCCAGTTCAGACATCGCCGCCAGGGGAAGGACGACAGCGGTTTTTTCCCAGATACCTTCTGATGGAAGGGACTGTCTGACAGTCGCGACAGCGTCTTCATCTAAAACATCACCGGGAAACACAAGAATGCAGGCAGTCCCGATTACATAACAAAAACAGCTACCAGTTAAGAAGACATCAAATACGAGATGTCAGGAAGCTTCTTTCCTCACCTCATTTTTCAGCTGTTTGCTCCAGAACTCCATCATGGGTTTCCGGGCACCTTTAGAGGACCAGAGCATTTGGAAAGCAGCTTTGTAGCTGGACTTGCTAACAAGCAGCGCTGCTTTGCTCTTTTTACCCATCCTGCAACCTGCCGCCTTCTTATCATTCACCTGCGACTACACACACACACACACACACACACACACACACACACAGTAAGAGTGTTTTTAAAACACCAACACACCAATGACAACTTCAAAAAAAATGTGCTTACAAAAGCATTTCAGTACAAGATTTGTGATTCGGCTTGGAAAATCTGAAGTGGATTTTTTCCACAGTTTTAACGGACAACATTTATCAAGGAAGTAACTGACAGAGAAAAACTGCAGATGGCAGAAATGCAGAAAAAATAAGAGGAAATTGCAGATTTTGATGGCAGACAGAGACTGTATATAAAGAACAGAAGACACGATGTCACCAACTGGTCAGTGAAGGTTATGAAACCTGCACATATGGTAACAAGTTACCAATTAGAGAGCAAAGCCACCATAAACCATAATCTTATTGTCCTTTTTCCTCACAATGATGAGAAGACTCCAATTTATAAATAAATATCATGATGAATTAAGTACGAATTGAAACTAACACCTAAAAAAGCAAAAACTTCTGTAAAGTTTTTATTGAGATCAAACATTATATAAAACAAAGAGTCATTTTCCCCTAGTTTTCCATACACTTTAAATTTTTTATTTATTCATTTATTTTTTTAAAATCAGAGGAGTTGCCCCATGTGGTCCAAGAAAACAATGTTTTCTTGGACCGCATACCCGGAAGTTGCATCCCTCTACTTGCAGCTTTACCTTTTTATCTAAGGCCCTTCCAACAGATGAACATATGCTTCATATGTCTAAAAATAAATCGAAGCTGACTTCTGTCTGTACAAAGGATTCAAACCACTTTTGATAAACTACCAAAACAGTACTCTGAGCCAGGACTCTAGTCTATGGGACAGAAAAGTAGCTATGAAAAGAATATGAAGAAACAACTGCTATGTCCAAAAATGCAAGTGTTTTGCTTTGAAGCACTATTAGCTGCAGCTCAACTAAGGTTAGGCCATACTTTTTGTTTTATGAATTTATACCGCAACACAGTACATTGGGTCAACCAGGTAAGTCGTTTGGGACACAATGGTAATGATAACCTAAGGAAAAAGTAGAGCTCCTTCAGAAGATAGGGGTGAGACTAAAAGGAAACAACTACAAACTCAGGAGCTCATGTTCAAAAACATCAGCAGATTTCACTGTGAAATGCTGCCCCCTGGTGGGGTGGGGGGGGTAATTGCAAGCGATACCTGTAACCAAAGGGGAAATACCTGCTGCCCTACACGTGCTTATATACACAATAGAGAAGCTGAACTTTCACACCATCTGTCACACACACACACCGGTTTAGTCGGAGGCGGCTTCAGCCACAGATTCCGTTTCCCGCTCTGTTTGCGTTTGCATTTGCTCCGGATCACCTGCGCGCACGTCTCGCACAGGAATGACTTTTCGTGGACCACGCAGCCCGGGAAGGCCCAGTGCACAGTTTCCGGGGAGGTGAACGTGTACACCGCCCTCCGGTTGAAGGACCGACCGTGCCGCTCGAACTCGAGCCTGCAGCAGGAGCAGTTTTTGTCCTCCGGCCGCCTCACTCGTCGCGGACCTCCGCGATGGACCGCCGGAGCAGCCAACTGAGAGTCTTCAGTCTTTTGGGGGTGTACTCCGGTCTGTGCCTCCACTTCATTCCCAACAGGGCAGTCTACCTCTGCACCCACAGTGGGTTCTGGAAGCTCCATTTGCAGGGACTCAGAGGGCTGCACCAGGACGCTCTGCACGGGCTCTCCCGGAGGATTGGTGGAAGAGCTCGCCAAGTTTGTGTCTGCAGTGTGGGCATAGTCGTGCTCGTTAGATTCGGCTGAGGGACCCGTTTCCTCATCGTTCCCCGCGTTGGCGTCAGCATTTTCACTCGCCATCATAACTTCAGTCTTCTGTTTGTGGTGAGATACGCAGAGAGAAAAACTCTGTCCGGATCCGGTTCACAGCAGAGGGCTAACGGTGTGAGCTAACGTCAAATCCCGCCGGCGTTATCCTGGAATCGCTGCCCGGCGGAACTCCTCTAGGGGCCTTCACGGATATGTGCGAGAGAAAATCTGGTTGATATTCGGTGCAGTGCAGTGAAAATAAAGGCAGACTTCCAGCTGCAAAAACTCAGCAACAAATGGAAAACAGACGAGCTGAGAGCTACAGGATGTAGTCTCTGATAAATAAAACATCGTGTCCCTATTGGGTGACCGGTTGTTCTGAGCGCCCCCTGTGGTGGGAGGTAATTGCTACACTCCCAAGCTCATTATAATCAGAACTGAAAAAATAAATCAGCCACGCTTCCAGTTTAGGGGTCACACCTCCTAACCCACCCAGCCACTTGGGTGTGGCTGTCAGTGTACTGTCCCAGCTTTCATCTTATATCCTGGAAAGTCTCCAGGGCACTTTTGCACAGTCTGCAATGTGAATCCTATTGGCCATGGTAGACTCCTGCCTCTGTGGATCTGCTATTTAAGGCAGATCTGCTATGTGCTGTCTTTTTAAGCTGGCCTTTTCTAGCCACTGATAGGATTTCTTGATATCACCCACTTCCTTTATGTGTCCTCATACCTTTGTCTTCATGCTTTTGTCTTCTGCTGCCTAAGGCATTTTTGAGCAGCTCTTTTCCGGGATGTAGCTTCCTGATGTATTTCTGGACACACTGTGTTTAATTCTAGATTGTGGTTCCAAAATTCACGAATCCTTGCCCTCCCTCTTTCCATTGATTATAGAGACAGAGGGATTCTGGGCTTTGGGTGGAGACCTCTGTGCATTGTGAAGATTTTTCATATTGATATCAGTGGCATCAATCTCCTCCTCCCATGGTCAGCTTAATTATTCATTCTTTCTTTCTTTCTTTCTTTCTTTCTTTCTTTCTTTCTTTCTTTCTTTCTTTCTTTCTTTCAATCATTTAAATATACTTATTTGATTATTTTCTTGACTGGCTTTCACATATCTTGTGTAATTCATATTTAGACTTTGATAGCTCATTTGTTTTCATATCTATCAAGTTCCTTTTTTTATTTCCTGATTCATTCGAGCTGCACACTTTAGGTTTATTGGTTTATTTACATTCTCCACTTTTATTTTGGCAGATCTTACCGGAAGTCTTTAGTATTAATTATGACGGACATACAGGTTAGCTAGCAATAGCTCTAACCTCCATCTGTGTTTGTGGTTGAAGCGGTGGTTGGTAGTGATGAAGCCGTTATAGGTAAGACCCGACTGACTTTTTAAATATATATTTTTATGAAAGTATCGGTGTGATGCTTTTTTCCCCTTACAGCTATGATGCTAACGAGCTAGCAGGCGTTAGCCTCAGCACACTGGTCAGCTTCAGTGAGACAGATACCAGCCTTCAACTGAACTATGATCACTCATCAGGCCTTTACCTGATTGTTTTCATATCTCAACAAGGTTACATTTAGGTTAGATTTTCGAGGAATATTTGGTCTGGGGAATATCTAAACTTTACCTCTCTAAGTAATTCAGAAATTCTTCAAAAATCTAAATAAATTAAGTAGTAATTATTAAAAACAGACCCAGAATAGGAAATTAGTCAGTGGAATTGCCTGTGTGTTTATCTGCCAAGCACAAAGACTAAAGTGACATTTACAAATCGTTTTTTCACATTGATATGAAATGGAGATATGCAGTTAGTAACTTTTATTCCTGTGCTAATACAGTTAATAGTATTTAAGTATATTTTTATATTTTCCTTTATTAGAGTAAATGTGAGAAATTCACGTTTCTGTCGTCTGTACTTAAGACGTTATTAGGGCTCAAATTTGAGCTTTGGTGAATTTAAAAACCAAATTTTACTCAGTTCGAAATGTTTTAACTTGGTTTGTGGTACAAGGATCAAATTTTGAATGGCTTTATGAAATATAATAATGTTTTTGAACCTGCAAGCTGTAGTTTGTGGTAACTATTGTGATTTGCATACACAAAAATCTGTTTGTCAATCATGAATATGTACATATGAAAAGAAGATGTACAAAGTGTAGCAGAGACTTATGAGACTGAAGACTGCCAGTTTTAATAACCCAAGCATTTGGGAGTCTATGGAGTTGTTTTATTATTAATATTGTTAAATGAATGAGTGGAAAGGCAGTTGGTCTGATAACATACCGGAAGAGGTTTGGAGACATCTAGGGGAGATGGCCGTGTACTTTTTACCAGAGTGTTTAACAGAATCCTGGAGAGTGAGTGGGTGTCTGTGGAATAGAGAAGAAGCGTACTGGTGCATATTTTCAAGAATAAGGGTGATATACAGAGCTGTAATAACTACAGAGGGATTAAGTTGATGAGCCATACCAAGAAGCTAGGTGATGATCAGTGAGCTGCAGTACAGCTTTATGCTGAGAGAGAGCGCTACAGAAGCAATGCTTGCTTTGAGAGTGATGATGAAGAAGTGTAGAGGAGGTCAGAAGGAGTTGTGCTGTGTCATTTTGAATATAGAAAAGGAATAAGATAGGATGCAAAGAGAGGAATTGCGGTACTGCATAAGGAAGCCAGGAGTGGCAGAGAAGAGTGTGAGGGTTGTGCAACACATGTATGTGGACAGCGATACAGTGGTGAGGTGTGTAGTAGGAGTGACAGATGGGTTCAAGTTTGGGGTTGGATTACATCAGGGAAATCTGTGGACTGCGATGTTTGCAGGGACATTGGGATCTTTTCTGAGAGTAGGGTAGCAAGAGAACCTGGAGTGATGGAAGTACAGACAAGTACAGAATTATGAGCCCCTCTATGAAAATTTCATTTTAAGGAGGAGACAAGTGTAACATTGAAGCTGCAATGAGTAGAGATAAAAAGGTGGATGAGTTTACCATCCAAAGCAACAAAGAGTGCACAAGAGGTGAAGACGAGAGTGCTGTCAGGGTGGAGAGGACAGTGAGTGTCAGGGGGGATTTTTCACATTAGGATAGCAGCAAGGGTAAAAGGAAAGTTTACAAGTTGGTAGTGAGACCTGCAATGATGTATGGTTTGGAAGGGGCAGAGTTACAATGCTATTTGTTGAGAGTGGTGTGGATGAACAAGATTAGAAATAAGTACATAATAGGGACAGCTGAGGTTGGAGCAATTTGGTGACAAATTAGAGCAGCAAGGCTGAGATGGTTGGACATGTGCAGAGGAGAGATACTGGATATACTGCACAAAGGATGGTGATTATGGAGCTGCCAAGCAGGAGAAAAAGTAGAAGACCTGAGAAAAGACTCATGGGCGTAGTTAGGACATATAGAAGGTTGGTGTGAGAGAAGAGGAGGATGCTAGAGATGGTGTGAAATGTAGGCAGATCCCCCGTGGCGACGCCTAAAGGGAGCTGCCGAAAGAAGAAGAACAAGAAGAAGATGATTTTAAATGACTGAGTTTATGCCACCTCTGTTTGCTCATCAAGGCTACATTAGCCACTACCACGTCAAGCAAACTATCAGCTGTTGAGTAGCATTGTAGGTAATGTGGGTGCCTGAATATGACAGGAAGGAAGAATGAGTGGACTAAGAAAACCTCTGCAGTGCTGCTGCAGTCATTTTGAACCACACCAAATTAAAATTAAACATAGGAGAAGCAGTGTTTGGAGATTTTCAGCCTTTCAGCCACAGCTGGGTCTGATTTGTGATTTTAAAACTTAATCACGGCTCATTAAGATGCTGTTTGAGTTCCATTAATCAGTCGCCGTGTGAGCTTCATTCATCTGATTTAAGAAACGCATCTCTTCCCCTTTCTTACCGGCTGGCCGTGTGCATAGGACATGTCGGCAAACTCGAGACTAATCAGCCTCGATTAGTCTTCCTGATCGTGACGGCCGCTGCATCAGCTTGTTGCTCGTCTTCATGGCAACCGTCTCACAAGCTGTTCGCCCTCTTGTTGCAGGTGTTTGTGGAAACTGAGAAATGATCTTCTCGACCACCTGAACTAAGAAGAAACATTGACTGCAGATGGAGAATGGAGACCTGGGTCACATGGTGGGTAGTAAACGGTTTTAATTTTATAACACAATATGATTTCTTTTATAATATCCAGTATTTAAAAGCATTGCCATCACATTAGCCAAAAATTACCATAAGAGAAAAGTAATGCTGTCAGTGATGAGGTGCATGACCAAAAGCTCAGGATATTATTTTTATTAGTATTTTTCATAAGAAGGCGTTTACTGGTTTATTGTGGCTCATTTTTCTGTCAGGACTATATAGAATATGAAACTGTTAACTGTTATCTGAATAAATAAATAACTAAAACTACAATAAAGTAAGATCATGAAAATAATAAGTTAATCCACACAAACTCCATTTAGACTTTGTCTTTCAAACTTTGTAGTGCAAATTATTCTGTCATGAAGGAAAAACACCAGTTAAGAGGCACTTTGGCTTGCTGTGCACAGGCTTGTCATTACTTACTGTTATTTTAATGACAA
>NW_005187647.1:470817-472459 GCF_000239375.1 Pundamilia nyererei | reverse complement strand
GCAATTTCCTAATGTTGTAAACCTGCTCAACATTTTGGCAATAAAACCCTTTCTGATTCTGATTCTAAAACGCAAGTTTTCAAATGGAGAAAACGATCAAAAATCAATGTTAAATTTATGAGAAAATATCTGATGAGGCATATTTCAAGAGTGAAGCTGAAGTATTTTGAGAAGCTTAGAATAAAGTCATCATTTTGGAGGAACAGACTCATTTTAAGAAGAGGAGCGGTGATGTTTTGAAAATATAAAGTCACAGAACAGTGTTTCACAAATAGTTTATTATTTGTGTGTGGGTATTGTTACGTAAAGCAGTTTCACCCCAGTTCTTTTTTTTATTCCTTGGGCCTCCAGAGACTACACCGGACTCAGTAGTCATTTCACAAAACCTTTATTCATCTTCAGTTACGCATGCATCTTCTAGAAGGGGAGATGTGCAAGGCCGGTGTCCCTCTGCAGATCATCACTTCTTTGTTTGTTACAACCAGTTTTATAGGAGCGACCCTATCATGTGTTGTAAACTCTTTGTTTGTGTATGTATGCGCGAGCACGTGAGTGCCTGTGTATGCGCATACCTGTGTGTGTATGTGAGTGCACGTGAGAGACTGTGCGTCTCTGTATATGTGACGTCCTGTCGGTCATAAAAGTCCATCTCCCCTCACCCAAACTACACCAAATTCCTCTACAAAACATACAAAGCATAGCTGACAGATTACAAGCACTGAGACCCCCACTCTGCGTCCACTGGGCCATTGGCCTCTTGTTGTCTTACTTTTACAGCTAAGCATGTGAAGGGTCTCCTGCAAACCTACTTCTAAGTTGTGACAATTATAAGCTTTTATTACATTCAGGGACAATGGGTAACAGACTTCTCCTCTCTATACTATCTGTTCCATACAGTCCTAGCATCCCCCAACTGTAGTTTCCTGTTTCCTTTTATGGCAGGCAGACCCCCAGTGTCAATAAATTCCTCTCCCTCTACACAATTACACACACTCAGGCCTATAGCTAAATCAAACTGAAACACACTTCCCTATTTCTCTGATCTACTGCTGGACCCTCTCATCTAAGCAAATTTAACACATTATATTCTAATAATAGTTATCTTGTACTCACAATATGCACACAATGAATTTTTAATATTATGTGCATAAGATATGAATGTAAATGAACAGCACATCAGGAGGATAGAAAAAGTGTCAGGAAGTGGACACCCCAAGAAAGAGAAAGCAAAATAAAAAAAAAAAAAAATCAACATAGATTTCTTTGCTTCCTGTTTCCACTTCTACTTCTTCTATACCTGGTTCCCTGTCTCTGTGTGTCAGCGGAGCTTCTTCTTCTAGTTATCAACTAATTGTTTTTTTTTATATAATATCTTATAGTATTTTAAAAAATGACCGTTTCTGGGTCTGAAAAGTGAAGCCAACAGGGAAATATCTTAAACCTGCATTGTTTATAATGGCCACCAGGGGGTGATAGCTGTGGCTGCAAAAACACTTCCTATCCTATAGAAGTCTATGGGAAAAGGGACTTTTGCCCTGACCTCTGTAGACCCTCTCTTGATGTGTTCATGCCCTGACTCATTTCAGGTCTGATTAGAGCTGGGCGATAGAACGATAACGATATGTATCGCGATATAACTTTT
>NW_005187647.1:467286-469603 GCF_000239375.1 Pundamilia nyererei | reverse complement strand
AAAAAAACATATCGTGATATGAAAAAATCTCATATCGCCCAGCTCTAGGTCTGATTGAATAAAACAATGAGTCCATTTTGTAAATTTTGGTCATTCAAAGTGTCAGAAAGGAGGATTATCCAGGCTGTGTTCAAGCTATGTGTCAGTGTGTGGTTTCTACTACTAGTGGCTACTATAAATACATCATAATAAAACCCCCCAGTGGCTGTGTCTTTGTTCATTGATCTAGTAGGGTTTAAAGAAGTCCTATCATGTGTGAAATTGAGGCCAGTATACAGCTATATTAAGTATACCATCCAGTACTAAATGGGCAGAGACTGAGATGAAGCATAGACATGATTTTATATGATTCCGTATTCAGTTTATTCAGTTTCACATTTGTTTGCTCAGTTGTAGATGATCAGTGCATTTGAACCTACCACTGTGCTTATATTTCCTCCCGAGGGAGCTGTTTGTGTAGCACATGGTCTGGACTTGACCAGTTTTTCTGGACAAGCAACAAGTCCTCATAAGGAAATTATTGTAAATCAGATCTGTTTGTCTGTCTTTTTTTTTTTTTTTTTTTTGGTATGCAGCCATTTTGCTGTCCAACCTGTCCTCTCTGCTAGCCTTTCACCAGCCAAACATGTCTGGCATTTGAATGATGGCACCTCTGTCCTTTTCTCTTTGTGTGATCTTTTTCTTGTCTTTTTTTGTGTAGATATTTTGGGGTTTCCTCACTCTGGTCATGACCTTCAGAAAACTATCTGAGGATAAAAACAAGGGAGAAATGTTAAGCTGATGAAAATTGGTGCTTTCAAACCTTTTACTGCAAAATTCAGACACTTTAGTGTTTTAGAAATGATTTAATATTACAGATTATTGTAGTGTTGTGTCAAAAAACTAAAATCAAAGACCAAATTTAGTCAATCCAAACTCTCAAGCTGGTGCTAATATATTTGAAAAACATTGGAGTTGTAGCTTCAAATTCCAGTTTATTGAAAATCACTTTCAAAAAAAACTCTGAGAATATAGACAGAAATTGTCAAAAAGGTCCCCTGGGGTATTAAACTGTAGACACATGGACCCCTCCAGACCCACAGGGGCTTTCGCTTCAATTCAGAGAATGGTTTATTAGGCTTAACCTTTTCCACTCCCCCTTAAAATTCCAGTCCTGATGTCATCTCTGGCATGTGTTCAGCTCAGAAAATCCAGTATTTTCCAGTTCTGTGTTTACCACCATTAGCGGGTCACAACGACCTGAAACACTCCAGTACCTCACTCCTCTGCCGAACTATCACCTATCAAAGCAGCACATGTGCTCTCCATCCTCCACTATGTTCAAAGCCAATAAAATGGCATAAAGGAAAATCCAGATAAAGTACACAAAATACACACATAAAATTCGACTTTGGTAGACCTCCAAAACTTAAAATACTGATTACCTGTGCTCAGAAAACCACGTGTGTTGTGAGATAAAATGCAACACTCCCACAATTTGTAAGGCAATACATGAGGACTATAATAAAGTGTTGAGTAGTGCCAATCCATGTGACGCTTCATTGTTTAATGTTGATCTCAACCTCAAACTTGTTAAACAGTGTTTCCTACTTTTCCAGTACTTTTCTTTAGTAGAAGGGTCAAAGGTCAAAGTTATAATTATGTAATGCTCAACCGCAGGTTATATCATTCTAGTTCAGGGGTGGGTCATATGATAAACTGGTACTCTTGGGAAAGGCCTCATCAATAAGTTAAACTCAGTTCTGCTCAAATACAGTTTTATCTCTTTATAAACTACTACTGATAGGTGTAGAGCTGGCTTGGCCCTGACTTATCAAAGAATTAAGAAAGCGGAACTGGCTGTTCAAACCCCCACAAGGCTGCCTGCTGGGATTGAAACGATGGGAAGAGGCGCGAGTTTCTCAAAATGGGCTCATTGAGTGCAGCACGTATAAGATCTCGGAAAGGCTACGGCTGCTGTGAATACTCAGAATAAGATCTCTGACTGCAGACTGGATACATCTCGGAAGGGCTAGCTCGGAATAACATCTCTGAGCGCAAATTGGATGACATCTCGGGGAGGCACACTGTCGTGAGTTCTCAGAATCGGCTCCTTGAGCACAAGAAATGACAACATCACAGAACGCAAGTATGGCAAAGCTCGCGGCTCTCCAACGGGAGATTGAGAGACCAGAGTTGGACTGTAGAACTGCTTTGAAATTCATATGAGCTGTTCGCACTAAAGTAAAAGGCACCATCACTTCATGCGGATACCCTCTCGGCGCCAGCTGCGGTCGCAAGGCTGGAGCTGAACAACAACACCCTGATAACGACTGTG
>NW_005187647.1:464482-466487 GCF_000239375.1 Pundamilia nyererei | reverse complement strand
TGCCTGGATGTTAAACTCAATTGTTACACCTGGTAGAGCAGAACGCTGATCATTTTATTAAAGATGAAAGACTTTAGACAGTTTTTCAACTCTCAGTAATGCCATAGTGATCGTTTGATATATGGACCTGCAGCGGAGTTTAGACCCAGACACGGCTAGTGACCTCAGACTGAACAACCGGATTCCTTTCCGATGCTGACGGTGGATCAAGGAGACCAGAGCACGCAGGCCCGGATGTACTGTCTAATTCGGCTGTCTCTCACCCTTTACCCACCCCTGTTGCTTGTCATGTGTTTCTTTGGTGTATTAAGAGTTTTTTTCATGTGCTATGTGCAGAGGTGTTTTTTTTTTTCTGTTCTCAAACTGATCTCCCTGTTCGAGCTCAGTCTGGGGGGAGTTATTTTTTCCTCCTTATCTTTCCTCATGTGGTGCATTTTTCATTGTTATACCTCTCTGACCTGTCTTCCCCATGTGATGTTTTGTGTAATGTATGTATGGTCGGAGGGTAAGATGGCGCCGCCATTGCGTGCAATAGGTTGGCAGCCTTATGAAACTTCCCCTTGTGGGATTAATAAAGGTATATAAAATCAGACATTACAATTAGGTGATTAAAAATGTGATCAACATTCTAAAAAAGAGCTGTGAACAAATTGCGCTGAAGTTTTGTTTTGTTTTTGTTTGATTTTTTTTTTTTTCTTTTTTTTTTGTTCTTGTTCAGTGAAAGAAATCTAGTCTGTTTTGGGCTTGAACAAGTAGATATAAGCCAGGTTCAATATTTGATGTCAAAATATAAAGGATAGACACATCACCAGCAAATGTGAGACCAGTCTTCAAGTCTGCATCTGAGAGTTGAGCAATGTCCGTGTCTGTCTTCTGTTTTGTCTCATACTCTTTATAGCACTTTGCCCAGGCTGAAACAGCTCGCAGCTGTGTGGTAGCCTAGGTCATCATGTTCAGTCTCATGCTCATGTTCTCCTGATTTTCATGCATATTAGGCCTGTTTTCACTGTTTAACCCCTTGAGTCTGCATGGGACTGAAAATCTAGGTACAATTAGGGCTGTGCGATATGACCAAAATCTCATATCCCGATACAAAACCTTATTTTGAAAAGTCAACAGGATCTTGAGCTTTATTCCAAAAGTTTTATGTGGAAGATAAACAAGCGGACACGCGATGGTTTTACCGTCGTTGTTGCTAACGACAACGCATAAAAACAGTCGCTTGTCCGTCCGTAGTGTGGTTATATTAAATATAAGAGAAAGAGAGAACTTTAAGAAATTAGTATAGCCCCTACAGTGACCATCAAAACGGTGAAAACATATTACTGTAAAGAGTTTATTTTGCGACACCACGAAACAAACGATAGCGTAAAATGAAATGATAGACGTTTTTATATCGTTATCCGATATATATCGTTATATCGAACAGCCCTAGGTACAACCCTAGTGAGAAGTCACAATGTCTGCTGTGGAAAAAAACTGCCATTGACAAAAGCCTTGAGTGTTATCTCTGCCTACCTACTTTGTCCAGATGGGGGAGCCAGTTACTCTGAATGTGGGCGGCTGTGTGTATAGCACATCCCTGTCTACGCTACAGCGCTACCCAGACTCTATGCTGGGAGCCATGTTCAGAGGTGACCTCCCCACTGTCAGGGATGCGCACGGGAACTACTTCATTGACCGTGACGGCCCACTGTTTCGGTGAGTGAGATGGGTTTTTTATTTTAACTTCTGCAGTTGATTGATGAGATGCAATGCAGTGCTGTTGAGGACCTGGCCAAGTTTCAAGAGGTTTGATAATAGACCCTGTGCATGAGAAAATGCTAACTTCCTGGTTTGCGACCGGATGTGGGGTTGTACATTTCCGGTAGCTTTACTTTGCGGTCAATCGCTACTGCGAAGATATACTCCAAAATCATGTCCAAAACTCGAAAACGGAAAGATCGCGTTAAGTTACAAAGAGCAGAAGGTGGGAACACTCACCACTGTTGTGTCATAAAAAATC
>NW_005187647.1:456447-463636 GCF_000239375.1 Pundamilia nyererei | reverse complement strand
CGAATAGGACACCGGAAACAAAGCTCCCCACAGGAGTTTCCGCACCTGAAGTAGCATATGCTAACGTGCACATAGTCTATTGATTCTCAAGTAGTATCACTATCAGGAGTTGAGGTAATTTCCATGGGAACGCAGTCATTGTTAACAGAATCTGTGGCCTGTTAATCATTAAATTCCTGTGGTATTCTCTACCATAGCTATTTGCATCTGTGGTTCGAACTTTGGCCCCAGAAGTTATGTGAAGTCATACTTTTCGGCACTGGCACCAGTGTATCCTTGGTGGAAACTGCTTCTAGATTGGGCAGCAGCACTATATGAGTGGAAAAAGGGACATTAAGGCTGTGTCAGCTGAGATTAAATGGATAACATGGCAAGTGGTAGTCTGCTGGAAAGTCACCATTCAAATGAATGTCCAAGCTATCCTGTTATAAGTACAGGAAATTTCAAGACACTAATCTTTAAATATAAAAATTTGAAATCTATCATAACACTGATACCCTCAACCAAATAGTTCTTAAATGTTTTATTTTTAGGGTCTTAGAGCTCATAAGAAGCTTTTAGAGCATGCACTGGACTAATTGTGCACATTAAAAAAAAATCTTTTATGTATACGGAGTATACAATAGTATGTTCCTGGCCCTGTGCTGGGAAAATATATATGATATACAGTTAGGAAAAATGTTACCGTGGCAACCCACTACATAGCTCTTCTTCCGTCTTCAGCTGCCAGGTGCAACACATTAAGTTTCTAGTCAGCTGTAATTTTTCATGCAATGTAAAACATTTTTTAGTTTCATATACAGTTTTATATGATAAAACCTGTGCATTCTGAATGTCTTATGTAACACTGAAGCGCTAATGAATTAATACAGGCTAGGTATTGAGTGAAATATCAGGTTATTATTAATCAGAAGATTTAGGAATGCTACTGGAGCTGATAGGCAGTAATTAATAAATACACACAGCACAAAATGCTTTTGCAGGTACCATGTATTTAACCGAAACCAAAGAAAAATAACAAGAAAAGAAAAGGAAAACTTAAATAATCACTCCTGCTGCAGCTATTCAATTAATCAAAAACCCAGTGGGGGTGCACAAAGACAAGCAAATTCTTATTCTTATTCTTATACCAGGCAATATAGATTCTCAAAAAAGTTCCCCATAAATAACACATGTTAACATCAAAAACACTGATCCACACTGAAGAGGAGGAAGTCCATGAGTTTTATCTGAATGTCCATGAGAGATGTCAAAGCGCTATTGTCCATAAATGGGGGATTGGTGTGTATGATTGCGGAAATCAGTGTATTCGGAAAATGGGGACAGAGCATCGTCTTTGATAACTTCCTACCAGTCCAGTGGAAGCTTCAATGCAGAATGATTCCTGCTCCTAGCCGTTCATTGGCTCGCCATCCTTTTTCATACCCAAAAAGGTTCACCTGGCCTGCACTAAATAAACAAGGCCAATAAGAAATGACAAGAATAATACAAAAATGTCAGCCAGTTAAGCTAAATACATTAAGTTATTCTTGTTCCTGTGTACACGATTTATAAATGAATAAACAGTATATTTAGCCAATCAGGATTTAACTGAAACATTCCAACTGCTATATACATATTGTGGCGAGCTCAGACAAGGAGGAGACGGAGGTATCGTTTGGTCTTGCTTCCCGTGAGCTAGCCAGGGAGCACAGCCATTTATTAACATCTGCAGAAGAACACTGCCGCTAACTGCTCAGCACGGCAACAGCACAGCAACAACAACAACAACACACAGGGCGCCCTCTGACCCCGGAAGGACACACCGTCGCAGCGAGAGGGCGTCACCCGTCACTATGGCAACATAAACAAAACATAACTGTACAAACAGAACCCTGAACAGCCCTGACCCGCTACATAGCCCCCACCTAAGGGGTCAGTCGTCCCCGACGACCCCATTACCCCACACAAAGTCCTGCAAATGTCCAGGTGCCTTCTTTTGGCGCACCGGCCGGTCATGACCGGCGGGGGAAAAGTCCCTCGGGTCAGAACATGGGGTGCCACCATCATCCCCTGCCCCGGCATCTGCCAGAGCGAGCAGTCGGTACGGTGAGAGCCTGTCCCGGTGCAACACCACCGGCATGCGGATACGGTACACCACGTCTGTTAGCCGCTCCACGACCTCCGCCGGCCCTTGCCATTGACTGCAGAGTTTGGGGGACACTCCTCTCTTGCGAACCGGGCAGTACACCCAAATCTTGTCGCCAGGCGTGAAAACCCCCCCTCGGCACTTGGTGTCGTAGGCTCTTTTCTGTCGTACTCCGGCGCTGGCCTGGGCCTGGCGGGTGTAGTCATGAACCACCTGCAGCCGCTCCCTCAGCCTCCTGTAGTAGTCCATCTCTGGCCCACCATCAATCTCCGGCTCGGGGGGGGACCCGAACACCAGATCCACAGGCGTCCGGAGCTCCCGTCCAAACATCAGAGCAGCAGGTGTGCACTGGCTGGACTCCTGCACCGCAATCCGATACGACCAAAGGACCAGGGGCAGATGTCGGTCCCAATCCCGCTGGTGGCGGCTGGTGAGAATGGCGAGCTGGGTGGCCAGCGTGCGGTTGAAGCGCTCAACCAAGCCATCGCTTTGTGGGTGGGTGGAGCGGTGTGGTTCTCGTCTTCTCCACCCCCAGTCGCCGGCAGATCTCCCCGAAGACCTTCGATTCGAAGTTACGCCCCTGGTCACTGTGGAGCTCAGCCAGGACCCCAAAATGGGGGAACATCTCCTCCACCAGCTTCTCGGCCGTTGTCGTTGCGCTCTGGTCTGGCACCGCGTAGGCCTCTGGCCACTTCGTGAAATAGTCCATAGCCACCAACACATACCGGTTCCCTGACTCTGTGACGGGGAAAGGCCCTAGGATGTCCACTCCCACTCTTTCCATTGGGGCCCCCATCAGGTACTGCTGAAGGGGGGCAGTTCCACATCCCGTCGACAGCCAGGCCATTAAAACAGTCCCCTGAGGCGGCGGAGAGTTTTGGCGTTCCCATAGTGCCCTGCCCCCACCGAGCCATGGACCAGCTCAAGCACCTGCGACTGCAGCGACCGAGGCACCAACGGCTCCAGGAGATCTCTGCCCTGACCGGGGGCCCGCCATCTCCGGTACAGGAGGCCGTCGTGGGTCTCCAGATTGTTGTGCTGGGAGTAGTAGGCCTTCACCTCGGGCTCCTGTCCCGAGACCACCGTCCAGGCGGGGCATTGCGCCGCCTCCAGCCAGGCCCCCACCTGAACCAACGTCGCGTCGGCCTCCTGTTCCCGCTTCAGCTGCTGCGTTGTCAATGGGAGCCACCCCCCTCCGCTGGCTGTGGCCTGAGCAGTAGCCACCTCCAGCACCTCCTGGGCCCGCTCCTCCTGTCGCAGGCAGTAGCGGCAGTAGCGGCAGCCGGTGTGGGCGCAGACGGATGGGCTGAGCAGAGCCGGTGTCGATGGTGTGCTGGACCAGACTCGTCTACCTACAGTCTTTGTCACTGGCGGCAAAGATGCCCACATTCTCGTCCAGGAGGCACCTCAACCGCTGGCGCTGGCGCTGGTCGACGTTGAGGCCTACGCTGCTGCGCTGCCAAAGGTCATCAACAGCCTCGATGGTCTCAGTTGAAGGAGGTTTGTCGGGCTGAGAGGCTGAGGCGAGTGGAGATGACCCGGAGCCACCGGCATCCGAAATCTGCTGAGCGGCAGCTGCCCGACGCCTCTCTCGTCTGGTCCCCGCTCCCTGCTTTTGGCCACGCTGGAGGGCAAAAGTCTCTGTGCCAAGAGTGATAGCCAGCTTCACGGTGTCGACGCAGGCCCCCCAGCGGCTCAGCAGATCCAGGCCAATGATGCACTGGTCTTGAATGTCGGCGAGCCAGAAGTTGTGCATCAGCTCTAGATCCTTCACTCGGATCCGCAACGGTTTCTTCCCCCGCATAACAGTTTTCTCCCCCATCACGGTCATCAGCTGGGTGTCTGTGGGCAACCAACCCTTCACCAGTGGCCCGGATGTTTCAGGGAGCACGCCAGGTCGTATCAGGGAAATGGTAGACCCCGTGTCCACCAGGGCCTGGCATGGCTGGTCCTCAACACGGGGATGTCCTTCTATATAAACAAGCAAATTGTTGGCAGATCACCTGGAAAACTTTCCATTCCCATTGGTTCATTTGCAACCTTAGACTAATTTGTCCCGCTTAGTACATCTCCCTCTGTGCTTTTTTGGCTGACTTGGGAATGCCTCGCTGAAGAGCTAGACAAGTTAGCTTGGGAGAGGAAGATCTGGGCATCTCTGCTTAGATAGCATGCTCCAGGACCTGGACCAGTGGTAGACGATGGATGCACTGGATGGACAGATTATTAAAATAACATATAAATCTACTAAATGGTGCTTTTTCACATATTAGACTCCACTGTAGTATATAAATAAATCAAAGTCAGTGGGGAAAACCTTTTGTTGGACAATGATTAGGAATATGCTCCCTTTAATGGACTGATTCTTATATAGCGCTTTTCTGCTCTCCTGGAGTACTCAAAGCACTGTATACAACATGTTTCATTCACCCCATTCATACAAGCGCTTCTAAACTCAAGTTCAGTCTAACCAACATTCACATTCCGATGAACGCATCGGAGAGCAACTAGGCCAAGGATACTTGGCATGGGGAAGCCAAGGATTGAACCACCTACCTTCCAATCAGTAGCTGATATGCTTTACCACCTGAGCCACAGCCACCCCAATCTATATAACATCTCTTTAATGTCATATAGAGTGAACATTAGGAAAAAAATGTATGAAACATGATTATTTAGCTTACTTGCACATCATTTAGCAGCTCTCCTGCCCCAACTTTAACTGACAGCTCAGAATTGTTGGCTCAGCAGTCTTGACTAATCCTGTCTCTGGTTCTGCTATTTCAGCTACATCCTCAACTTCCTGCGGACGTCAGAGCTCACATTGCCATGTGACTTCAAGGAGACGGAGCTGCTAAGAAAGGAGGCTGACTTCTATCAGATTGAGCCCCTTATCCAGTGCCTGGGAGACCCCAAGCCGCATCTGCCCTACCCCACAGACAGCTACGAAGAGGTGGTTGAGTTGTCCAGCACCAGAAAGCTCTCAAAGTACTCCAATCCTGTTGCAGTCATCATCACCCAGCTCACCATCACCACCAAGGTCAGTGGGAAAAGGCCTGGTCAGGCTGTATTGATCTATCACAGCAGATTTTACAGTATATTTATTTATTTTTCCTTTAGACTGCTTCTGAGTCTGCTTCTAGAAAAAAACAAACAATTTTAAATAAAATTGATTCGTTTTTTTTATGCTTAATGCCTGATTCATAAATTTTAAGTTCTGCTACTGCTTTTGCATTTTCCATTGAGTGTCTATACATGCTGACTGGAAATGTTACTTTTAAAAAAATAATATTAATTATTACAGTTTTACCATAACTAATTTGGGACTCCTATAATAGGTTATTTCTTTTAACTAGTTTAACCACTACAAAATAAGTGATGTGACGTGGTTTTTGGAAAAAGTACACTGTGTGAAGTTAACATTTACAGTATTGCAATTGTTCCCCTTATATATTATTAATTCCGGAATCTTAAATTGTTGAATATCTTTCTACGTTCACTGAAGTTTAAAACAGACTCTGAAGAGTGTGATGACTCTGCAGTATTTGTTTTTTTCTCTCTTCACTGTCCTCACACCTGGAAGTGGTGAAGAAACAATAAAAACAGTAGCTTTGGCTGCGTTGTTTTCTCTTCATTTTGGCCTCCCGTCCACACCGAGATGGCGTTTTCACTCTCGAAAACGCATACATTTGAAAACGTGCAAAACTGCTCTTGCGTCGCAGTGTGGACAGCGAAAATGCAAACTTTCTAAAATGATGACACATGTTAGTCATATGATGCAGTCATGTGACCAATTAAACTAAGACACAGCAGTTGTTTTGTTTGCTCTCAATTTTAACAGCCTTATTAAAGATTAATATCAGTCTGTACATGCTCCAGATAGCTTTTCTTCAAATTCTTTAACTATCTTTTGCAACTTTGTACTTTTGTGTTACTGGCAGCAAAAACTCCACCTCATAGTTAGTCCATTTAAAAAACTCGGTGCTTTTCCTCAACATTTTGCCACGACGTTTCAAAGAGCCTGAAAGTAAATAAGCAGCAGACAGAAATGAGGCAGGTCAAATCTTCTTGCGTTTCACGCATGCGCAGTACTGGAACGTAAGTGTTTTCGGCCATTTCAATGTGGACGCGCAGCCTAAACAGGGAAACCCAGGCCTCCCTTTTCCCAGCCACCTCCTCCAGCTTATCTGGGGAAACACCAAGGTGTTCCCAGGCCAGCCAAGAGATATAATCTTTCCAGCCTGTCCTGGGTCTACCCGGGGCCTCCTCTCGGTGGGACATGCCCTCTCCCCTCACAGGAGCCCGAGATACTTAAACTCTTTCACTTATAATAATAACAATAATGGATTGCATTTATATAGCGCTTTTTGGGACCCTCAAAGCGCTTTACAATTCCACTATTCATTCACTCTCACATTCACACTGGTGGAGGCAAGCTACAGTTGTAGCCACAGCTACCCTGGGGCAGACTGACAGAAGCGAGGCTGCCATATCGCGCCATCAGCCCCTCTGGCCATCACCAGTAGTCGACCACTTGGGGTAGTAATTCGTTCCTGGCCTGGCATGGGTACTCCAACCTTTTCCAGCTGAGGATCATGGCTTCAGACTTCAGTGCTGATTCTCATTCCTGCTGCTTCACACTCAGCTGCAAACTGTTCCAGTGCAAGCTGGAGGCCACATCTGATGAAGCCTGACCCATAATCATAATTGAATTGATGGCGTATTTTCATGGCCCAACTGGGCAGGTAGACAGCGTGGACACCCAAGGTTGTAAATGCAATAACTTGAGAGTGAGATGACATAGGATTTTGAAATTCATACCATAGATGCAACTACTAAAAACCTTGGATGAGTTTGAATCTCAGTGACCTTGACCTCAAGTTCTAAACAATCTAAACACTCTAAACAACTTGTCCGGAACTGTTTTTATCATCTAAGAAACATTTCTAAACTCAGGCTACTGGTGTCAAAGGCAGAACTTGAGATGATTATTCATGCTTTTATCTCTTCTCGTTTGGATTATTGTAACGGCCTTTTTACGTGTCTCAACAAATCAGCTCTGGA
>NW_005187647.1:447064-453867 GCF_000239375.1 Pundamilia nyererei | reverse complement strand
GAGAGGGAGAGCGAGCGACAGAATTTCTGTTATAACCTTCATTTTATGGACGCACAGTGTGAGCTCTCAGGTCGTATCAGAGCATCGGGCCGTATAGTGTGAGACCCTGCATCGTGACCTATGAACTTCTAACCCCTGCGAGTCAACCGTACAGTTTGAGCAGGAGCTGAATCGCGCGACTGAAAAAATCGCACAGTGTCTGCCCAGCATAACAGGTAGTAGAGTCATGTGACTCCACCCCGTCAAGTCTGTAACGTAGCACAGCGTCTTAAAGTGACATGAACATCACCAACCTGCACATGCCTTTTCTTTTTTTTAAAATACCGAATTTACCGACATGGGCAAAATGACGTCGATGAGAGTCATAAATTTCGGTAACGATAAATTTTTGATATATCGCCCAGCCCTACTTGGCTAGGTGCCTTTTTGTATGCCATGATACTGATGGCAAACTTCAAATCCACAGGATCTCCCAAGCTGTGCTGCAGTTGCACTTTACTCAGCACAGCACCAGACCATCGTTGCAAGGTGGAAACCACTGAAAATAACATGTTTCAAATCACAGCCCATGTGAAAGCACCTTACAGATGGGTGAACTGACGATACCTTAAGTGTGCAGTAAAAGCTTTCCAAGAAGTGTTAAACTTCTTTACCCTGACTCCTAGAACAGCACTCTTTCTTCTATTTGTGACCTCCTGATTTTCACACTTTGCTTCAGGTTTTTCCTTGCCTGCATAATGAAAGGCACACTTCAGCAGTGTAGACTGGCACTGGGTCTCCCTTCATGTGGCTTGAAACTTGTGAGAGGGGCTCACAGAAGCAGAGGAAAGCTCTGGAGGTGGGGAAGGAAGCAAAGGAGTCGGTGGCTGATGTTATATTCATAGATTCATGAATACTAAAAGTGCCAGAAGTGTTGAGTTACTTGTGTAAATGAGGACAAAAACTCTAAATATGTAATTCTGATGAACAGAAATTAGTTTTAAGAGATTAATCAATGTCAAGAGAGGGAGTTTTAACTCGAGTGTCCAAGCTGTTTTATCAAACATGTACATTATAGCCTGCTAAAAGTCTATAATTCAAATTTTGTAGATATAAATGAGATGTTGTTGAAATTATACAAAAAAAAAAAGGAAAAAACAAAATGTTTTTGTGAGCTGTTGTAGATGCATAAAGGCAATAAGAAGGCAGTTGCTGGGTGATTACCAGGCAATGTGATTGCATCATAATATACCATGCATAATTCAGCTTTTGTTAATTAAAAATTAGGTTTCCTCAGCAGGAAATGGATAGGTGTCCACTCCAGGTCAGGGATGAGCTGCTCCCCCAAGCAAAGGAGTTTAAATATCTAAGGGTCTTGTTCAAGAGGGGAGAGGGAAACTGGAGCTTTACAGACAGATTGATGTTTCAGGAGTGTCACCAGGAGGGGACAGCTGAGGACAAGTGAAGCTGTAGATTTAGATGGATGGAGGGTGTTATTGTCATAAGATAAACTTTCTTTATAAGGCATTATAGATGTATAAAAGGTAAACACAGGTCATTTTAATCCATTGCTAGATTGTTGCTAGGCAATACGATGACATAATATCTGATATAGATTAGAACCTTCAGGGGACTAAAATGTACTTGTGTGACAAGTTTTGTTGCTCAACTCCTCAAAAAAGCATCATTGTTATTTTGAGGATTACATTTTTCCTTCAAGGCTTCCACAGCAATAAATCTTCACTCTCTCAGCAAACATGGGTGAAACATCGACATTATCTCCCCAGTGGGTGTGGTGTGACAGCAGAAAGTGCTCTGTAGTAGGACAGATGGCTGCACAAAGCTTCAGTCAGACTGGCTCCTCAAAGAGAAAACTATCTGTTGGATTAATGAAGTGGAGAAATTAAATGCATGCCTTTCTTTTCTTTTTGTTTCAATATGATATTTGATTGACAAGTTATTTGAATATTAAATGGCTATGATCAGACATTGAAGCTATGTCTAGCTTCATGTTAATCCTTTCGTATTTGTTGCATTGCTTCTCTGCTCATAAATCTGATCATTAAAAACCTGTTATGTTGTTCCGTGTTTAAGATGAGAAATGGACTTCAGAGCAGGAGATTGTAGTTTGAAGTCTAAAGCTTTTTTTTAATATATATATATATATATATTCTTAATCCTATCACAGTTAAGAATATTTCATTTGACTCCATAATTTTATTGTATTTCACATGACTGCATAATTTTTTTTTCAGAGCCAGTGTTCTTCCCAGTCTTCCCAGAAGCAAACTCCTCAGTCTTGTATCATTAATGAGAATTCGGCAGCTAGGTTTTCAGCTCTTCTTTCCAATCTGCCCATATCAACACCTAATTTTATTTTATTTTTTTAATTTAGTGATTTAGTTCATTGGTTTGTTAGTGTATGTTCTTCAGTTCTCAATAGCATAGTTCTGATAAAAGCCCAACAGATTAGATTCATTGGCGTAGAAGACAATGGAAAAGTCTTGATCCTTTTCATCTGATCAACTGTCTCATCAAGTTTTATTTTCCAAGTTTTATCTGATTTCCAAGATCTCCTCCTTAAAATATAGTCTCCCACATAGGTACTTCTTCCTTCCAAGCTGACGTCCCTCCTAAATTTATTAATGATGTTCTGCCAGTCATCTTTCCTCGTCTAAAATAAATCATTTCCTTTCATCTGGCTGCATTCTATATTACTGCAAAACATTGTCTTCCCTCTGCTTAAAAACACTCTCTAGATCCCAATTACAGAACCATTTCTAAACTTGCATTCAATTAAAAAATTCTTGATAGACCTGTCAGGGAAACAATATCTTTGATAAATTCAAGTCTGGTTACTAATGAAACCACAGCACTGAAACAGTATTATTAAAAAATTGCTAATGATATTCTTTTGAACCCAGATAAGGGTGAATATTCCATTTTAGTCCTCTAGGACTTATCTTCAGTTTTAGACACCACTGACAGATCTAGACAGATTAACAGCGGGTTTGGTATCTCTGGAACTGCTCTCAAATGGGTTTATACTCAGAGATGTTGAATAGAGAGTCGCATCTTCTCCATTCATAAAAATGGACCAATTTTTAAAAAAAAATCTTTTTAAGGGCAATGGTGTATCATAGTGTCTCGCAATTGTTCCTGAAAGTTAGCAACATACACTAGCTGGGGATGCACTTTTAAGAAAGTAAGAAGTTAAAAAACTAGACAGTAAGGTATTACCATGCAGCAATCACTTTCAGCTGTGGAGTAAGTCAGCTGTTAGTTGATTTTTTTTTCATAGAGTGTTATTAATCCCGAAGGAAATTCATACCGTGGTTATGTGATCGGCTGCTCCCACAGATGATCACTCTATAAAAACATGAATTTGAAGATGAATTAATTTGTAGATTTTGGACATATGACCAGTTGACAATAAGGCATCAAACACATAATATTAACCAGGAACAAATTTTTTTTATAATTTTATCCTAATGTTATGAAATTAGAAAAGCAACTTTTGCTGGTTGAATGAAATATAACATTACGACCTGTAGCTTTGTGGCCCGTTTAAACATATTTATCCACTGCTGTAATAAAATGATAAGTGCACAACAATAAGGTAAATGGCTAGCTGTTTTTGTGATTAAGATTCAAAGAGCATATTTGTGAATTTTTGTAACTTGTGTTTTTTTTTGTGTGTGTGTGAATATTTCATGTTTAAACTGTTAAGTGAGAAATGTATTTTCTAAACAAACCTCATGCTGGTCCACCGAATCATTCTGATGTCAGCTAACAGTACCGAGAGTCACATGACAATCGCATCCTTTCTTTTGAAAGTCTTAAATTCATTTGTCATTAAGATTATTTTCAGTCTGAGTTATTGTGGAATTACTGACAACACAATGAAGAAAATCTGACAGATAAACAAAAATTATAATAATTTAAAAATCTATATTCCATTAGTAATAACAAAAAATACTAAGTTGCGACTGGGGTTGGTTAGCATACAATGTTGAAAAATTAACAACAGCAGCTTTGACTGTGATACACAAACTTAAATACAGTACCTGATGGTAAATCACACACTTCTGGAATGTGGGTATAAATTTAGTCACTTGGAAGCAAATGGTTACAGAGGCTGACAGCCTTTAGGTGTGTTCTTTAAGGTTTTAATTACTAGGTGCCGATAAAAGCGACATAATTTGTGTTACTTCCACTGTATACCTACAAAAGAAGCCCAAACAGTATTTTGAATTATCGTGATAATTATTTTGAATTTTAAATCCTATTCTTCTATTTTATCTACCTAACAAAGAAAGAAGGACAAAAGACAAATTGTAGAAGAGAATTGAAGATGAATAATAACTACGTATGTCACGAAGGCAGGCACTGTAAGGTTTTCTGTTACCACTTTGTATAATTATATTATGTATACATTTTTATTTTGAAGTCTATATGAACAACATGTCGAGCCCGCATTCTGGGTCCCCACTGATCCCCACTATGATCGCTCTGATCATACTCAGTTAAAAGATCCATCAGAATTCTTATTAATAACTACATTGTCCTCATCTGTGCCCCCCATGTGAGGGGTACCTCAGGGCTCAATTCTTGATCCAGTTCTGTTTTCTTTATACATATTACCCTGGATCATCTACTAAACTGCTTCAAGGGCTTCTCCTATTGCTATGCTGACGATGCACAGCTGTACTTTTGTACATATGTAACAACCTCAACACCTTCTCCTACCTTGGTGAAAGCTTTATCGCTATTGATGAGTCAATATCTTCATATTTGCTCCAGAAAATCTCAGAATTGGTGGAGATGGTGTTAAAGTTTAACCACTCACACAGTTCTCTCTTTCTCCAGATCCATGCAATGCTGGAGTCAATCTCCTGCAGTTTCACAAAATGGAACAAACACATGATGGACACCAGAGATTACCAGGTGTCCTTCACCTTCGGGCCATGTGACCACCAACAGGAGGTCAGCCTGCGTGTCCACCTCCTCGACTTCATCTCCAAATCTGTGAGTCCATTTTATTTTAGCTCACCGCTAGCATTATGTGTAGAAATAAATTATCTTAAAAACCAAATATAGTCAATAATATAATTGGATTTAATGTGGTGCTATGACTTTGTGTCCATCTTCATGTTTCAGGGGTTTACGATACGCAACACACGTGTTCATCACATGAGCGAACGGGCTAATGAGAACACAGTGGAACATCACTGGACATTCTGCCGCCGAGCTCGCAAAGTCGATGAGTGATGGATGAAACAAAGGATTGATTTACATTACAGATATTTAATGTGCCATCAGGCACCGACAGAAGCTTCTTTGTGTTTGTTGTTTTGTGAAAACATTGTATGTTTTGTGTTTTTGAGTTAATCCACTCAAAGTTAAAGTACAAAGTGAGGCCACTGACATCATGAGAACTTCAACAAATACTACTACTGCTTTAAAGCAAACACCCAATGGACAAACGTTTACAGACAGACTTCAAGCATGTGGAATCTGTCTGTGTTTGACCCTCAAGCACCTTTTGAGATGAGCTGGATCTATGAATGTCTGCTTATCACGTCACTTCCTCAGTGTTGGACTTCACTAATCTGGAGTAAACCAACAGATTGAAAATGATTATAGTTGATTGATTTTAATATTCATGGTTTTAAATGCAGGTGTTCAGTTATCAAATACCTTGAATGCTTCATCATACCTTTCAGTACATTGTGAGTGTTTTACAGTTTTGGCACGTCAGTGGGGTCGAAAATTGGTTGTCTGCCAGTCATTGTTCACTACAAATAAAAAAATTTTTTTTAAAAAAGGTTAGTTTTGTGTTATTAAAATTGGTCAGAATTGGGTTTTAGGGGTGTTTTTGTTTTGTTTTGGGGGGTTTTTTTTGGGGGGGTCTAAACTTTGAACAAAATGACAACTAAAAGAGTTTAAAATGACACAAGCCAATATTTTATCCACAACAGAACATAAATTCTATAACAAATGTTTAAACTGAGAAGTTTTACAATCTTATGCACAGAATTACCTCATTTCAAATTTGATGCTTGCTACTGGTCTCAAAATTGGGGCAGGGGCATGTTTACCATGGTGTAGCATCTCCTCTTCTATTCAAAACTTCTTGAAGACGTCTGGGCATAGAGGTTATAAGTCTGGAGATTTGGTGTTGGAATTCCCATTCTTGCCTGATATAGGTTTCCAGCTGCTGAAGAGTTTGTGGTTGTCTTTAACGTATTTTTCGTTTAATGATGTGCCATATTTTCTCTATAGGGAAACCTTTCAGCATTCATAGTTCCTTCCAAAAAATGCAAGCTGCCCATACTGTATGCACTTATGTACCCCAATATCATCAGAGAATCTACCTTTTGAACTGAATGCTGGTAACATGCTGGAAGGTCTCCCTCTTTAACCCAGAGGACACGGTGCTGGTGATTAATTTAATTTTCTACTTAGTTCAAATTCTTTTTTTTCTTTTTTTCTTTTTTTATATATCGTGCAACAGTGGTTGCCTCCAGATCAGAATCAGAATCAGTTTATTGCCAAATGTTGAGCAGGTTTACAACATTAGGAAATTGCTGCGGTGCTTCAGTGCAAACATAGTGTCATAAATTGCGATTAAATAGACATGAAAAAAATAAAATAAAATAAAAGTAGGAATAAGAATTAAAAGTGCTATGTAGAAAGATATGTGCATGAGATATACATGAGATATATACATGAGATATACATGAGATATATACATGAGAATAAGAATTAAAAATGCTGCATAGAGAGATATATACATGAGTGCAGGTGGTGATCAGTGCCAA
>NW_005187647.1:439050-445407 GCF_000239375.1 Pundamilia nyererei | reverse complement strand
CGTAAACTCGTCCAAGCTGTTAGAAGCAGCCTTCATTGTGTCCCAGTCTGTGGTCTCCAAACACGTGCGAAGCTCCTCCACAGCCTCGTTGCTCCACAGTTTTTTAGTCCTCACGACAGGTTTGGAGAGCTTCAGCCTCTGTCTGTACGCGGGGATCATGTGGATCATGACGTGATCAGAAAGTCCGAGTGATGCTTTACAATAATACAAAGAGAACAGGAAAGACCACAGCAATCATATAAACAACCCTATGAGCAAGTGCTTTGGTACCATGCAAAGGAAAAACTCCCTTTTAACAGAAAGAAACCTCCAGCAGAACAGGTTCAGGGAGGGGCACCCATCTCCCATGACAGGTTTGGGGTGAGGGGAGGAAGAAAGGACAAACACGTGATGTGGATGAGAGCCAGAGATTAATAACAACTAATGATTAAATGCAGAGAGGTATAAACACATTGTGAGTGAAAAAGGTGACTGAAGAAGAAACAGTCAGTGCAGCATAAGGGAGGATTAAAGGTCACCTGATCCAACCCTAAGTATATGCTTTATCAAAAACAAACATTTAAGCCTGATCTTAAAAGTAGGGAAGTAGGGTTGGACCTTAAAAGCAGGGGCCTTATTATTCAAGACCTCATATATGAGGAGCAGGATTTTAAAATCGATTTTGGATTTAATAGGGAGCCAATGAAGGGCAGCGAATACGGGGTGAGATGTGCGCTCTCTTTCTAGTCCTGGTCATTACTCTGGTTGCAGTATTTTAGATCAACTGAAGGCTTTTCAGGGAGTAATAGGACATCCTGATAATAATGAATTACAGTTTTCCAACCATGACGCACCAGAGGCCCCCATGCGCTAGGGGTGGGCCCCCAGGCATGCACCTACCCACAACCCTGGCGACACACCAACCAGGACCCAAGCCACCAAGGCCCAGCCAGAACCCCAGCCCGGAGGCGGAGCATCCCCAGAACCCCAAGTCACCAAACCCGTCCCGGACCCACGGCCGGTAACCTACGTCCGCCGACACAGACCCTCCCCCAGCCGCCAGAAAAATACCACCCAAGAGCGACCAGAGCCCCATCCAGGTCATGACCACAGCCCCCGGGTTGAACCCACCCAAAAAACTTGTCGCTAGGCAATCCCCAGACACTCTACGCCTTTACCCACCCCCCACATCAAGTATAATAACGAAGGTGGGACAAAAAGACAGAACAGATGTGGATGTTGCAGAGAGATCATTGTAATCTAAATATAAAGCCCACTGTTTTTTAAAATATTTAATAAAATCTTCATCTGTATCAAATCTCCAGTTTTTACTTGGCGGAATGATCTTCTTATGTATTAAAATTAAAGATACAGAAGCATGATTGCTGACAACTATAGGGTGTATTTCAGTGTCAGTGTGCTGTTGACTAGGAAATAATCCAGACAAGAGTATGAGTGATGGACATGTGAGGGGAAAAAAGTATATTCCTTACGGTTGAGTTGAAGGGAACGCCATTTTTTGCTTTGCAAAATCCAAAATCGCTCATGTCCTCTTTAATTATATTTGTGGACTGCAAATTATGCTGTCCTCCCCGCTGTCCTTCAGGGTGTTGGAGATTATTAAGCAGATGTGGTTAGTTATTTGTCAGTTATTTAGTATGTTTCGTATAACTGAAGCTTAAAAAAAAGGTTGGAGTCGAGGAACAGGGTACACCCTGGACGGGTCACCGGTCTATCACAGGGCTAACACAGAGAGACAGACAATATTATATGTTTGTCCTTGACATGTTAAACCACAATAAATAGCAATAGCATACATGTTGTGTGTGTATGCTTTACAGCCTCTTATAACCCCAGAGATTTTCCTGCACTTTGAAATCTTGTGTGATCTTGTGAATTTTGTCCAAGCAACTATCTACTCTTGCTAGATCTCAACAAGACATAGTGGAATGTGTTAAACCAGCGTTCTCCAACCTTTTTTGCGCCACGGACCGGTTTATGCCCGACAATATTTTCACGGACCGGCCTTTAAGGTGTCGCTAAAATAAAACTAGTACCGGTACCGAAAAAAAGAAGATTTATTCATAACACACATGAAAAGACCCAGGAAAACTGAGTTAACAATAAAAATGATAACAAAATAACGCTGAAAACCAATAAAACCCCTGAAAACCATACATTTCACACCTGAGCCTCAACTCTCGCGGCCCGGTAACAAACGACTCACGGACCGGTACCGGTCCGAGGCCCGGGGGTTGGGGACCGCTGTGTTAAACAACAGTGGTTTCTGGAAGTATTCCTGAGCCCATTTAGTAATGTCAGTGACACAATCATGTTGATGAGAGATGCAGTGTTGTCTGAGGGCCCGAAGACCATGGGCATCCAATAATAATCCTTGGCCTTGTGCCTTATGCACAGAGATAGCTCCAGTTTCTCTGAATTTTTTGATGATGATATGCACTGTAGATAATGAGAGTTGCAAAGCCTTTGCAATGTGACATTGAGGAACAGAGGAGACCTTCTAATACATCCCTTATATTGTTAATCATGTTACAGACCGAATACTGAGATCAGTTAAATGAATTACTTGTTAGATGTTATCCCAGGTAAATATTTTTGAACTTTCTTGCCCTTTCAGCCCTTTTTTGTCCCCATGCCAACTTTTTTTGGGACCTGTAGCAGGCTTGAAATTTTAAATTAGCTCATTTAGTGGATAAGGTGTACAATTTCTCAGTTTAAACATGTTATGTTATTTATGTTCTGTTGTGAATAAAATATTGACTCGTGTAATTTGAAAGAACGACTCAACTTTTCTTGAAATCGGGTTATAGCTCATGCTATTGTGCCTTGTTTGTTTTATTAAAATGAAGATTATTTTATTATGGGGTTTGCCGGACATTTTTATTTTCTGTAGCTTCTAAAGTGAGCCATGGCAGAAAAAGTTTAAGAACCACTGTCTTAAGCCAACATTCTTCTGATTGGTTGACCCTAATCAGCAGAAGATTTAAATAGCAGGTTGGTGAAACTCTTGAGCTCGGTCACCTGTGATTCTATATAACAGAGCCAAGTGTAGATGAAGCTGTCTAAAACTCTGCATTTAAAGAAGTCCTAAGCCTGAATTTTCCCCCTCGTTCTATTGTAATGAGCTTGAAATAAAGTGACTTGACTTGTGTAGGTTTTGTGAAGACGTTTCACCCCTTATTTGAGAGCTTCGTCGAGTCTAAAACCAAATCGTAAAGAGTCCCAGGTATTTAAACACCAGTGGGGTTATCCTTTAAGAGTTTCACTGACCCAATGTTGATCATGTGCCTCATCACAGGAAGTGTGAAACAAGGTTTAGGTCATTATCACCAGAGGTTTTTGGTGAAACCATTATGAGACATTGCCTCACGTAACCTACTGAGGTCAACTAACACAAGATGTGAGTGGGGGTTGAGGCGCCTGGGAAGGAATCTCAAAACTGTATTGTAGGCGGCAGACAGTCGGTGTCGTAAGCAACTCTCTCTGTTCAAAGGTCACAGCAACTATTTTTCCTGACCTATCATATGAGCACTTTGCACTGTCCCATCTCTAATCCATTGCTGACATCTCCTGGACCCTCTGAAATCTCCAATGAGATGATGCCGTGGTCAGTGATCCAGTTGACATAGTACTACGTTTCATCCTCGATCCTCCAGTACCTAGACTCCTAAGGAAGTTATGCCAAGTTACTTTTTATCGACTTTAGTTCTACTTTCATTACCAGCATTCCGGCAATGCTTCAAAACAAGCTCTCCCAGCTGAGTGTCTGTTCCCATCTGGACCTGGCTCATTATATTCCTGTCTGACAGGTAACAGCTTGTGTCACTGGGCGCGGACTCTCCAGCTCCAGTCACACTGAAAGTGATGCAGCAACCACAAACAGTAAAAAGTGAATCACATTTCACAACTTCAAGCAACAATGGGTGAATAATGTCTGGTATCAGGCATTAGACTAGATCTGAAATTTTTCTCAACTTTCCATATAGCTAGTCATTCACGAATGTCTCTACCTTGCTAAGAAGTGAAACAAATCCCTTTTCAGTGCTTTTCCAACTTTACTATTAGAACACACTAACTTGGGGGCGATGTCAATTTTGTGCTCTGACATCTGACTTCCAAGGTAACTGGAATGCAGAAATAGTCAGGTGGTGGAAGGAAAATTTGGAGGATCTCCTTTAGCAGAACTATAGGTTATAGATAGAAGAGCCAGAGATTTTGGATGAGGGTGCAACTGGTCTTCAGTTTGATGCTGAGCAAATTGATGCAGGTACTCTTAAGAACTTAAAAAAAAAAGACGCCTTGAGTTCTTTAAATCTTAAATCTTAGAGGCTTCTTTAGGTCTAAAAACAAAAGGTGGAAAGGTTGAAACCTCAAGATTTAGATTTACTGGAAACTCACACACGCAGACTAGAACCTACTGTTTCCTCTAAAGCAGAGGGAGGAAAGGAATACAAACATTTAAAGAAAACTTAAAACCTGTGGTTATCCATCCGGGCCTTCATCAAATCAGCAAAGATGCACAGGAAAGAAGGTCAAACACCAACTAGAGAGAAACAGAAGGACAAACAGAACATTGTTATTCATTATGTCTCATGTTTGTCAAAGAAACTCCGGAGAATTTTCTCCAAGCATGACATACCAGTGCATTCAGCTACACTTTCCCAAAACTCACAGACACAAACTAAAAAACATGGTGTATGCTGTGCAGCACATCAAGGAGTGTTACCTTGACAGTTTGCCTGGAAATATCACCAACTGTGCTAATGGGTTTTAAACTCACAAACTTGTAAATAAATATGTTAAACCGTTCCAGGGCTCAGACTGTTGGTCCATCCTTCTGTCCTCTTATGACAGAACAATCTTTCCAACCATCAACCCAACAACACTAATCTTGGTTTGGACCCAATCTCCCTGTAGGGAGGAATAAGAGCTTGGAGCGCACACAGTAGTTTTTTGTCAGCTCGCCTATAATCCAGACTTATAGTCACAAGATGGCGGCGCGCACAGACGCAGCGGCTCACTGCTCCTCACATTCGGTGTTTTGTTTTTTACTTTTTCTACGTGTGGATGTGTGTGTTTTTTATTATTATACATCGAGTCCACCTACAGTCGTCAGGACCTTCTGAGTTTGGGATTACGCTGTGCAAGGAGCATTACATCGGACTACCACCACTTTCACGGCATTCCGGAGGACATAATAAGAGCTCCAGGGTCTCCGTGGTTGGTTCTTCCCAGCGGCAAGACAAAGAGGAAACGTAAACAAACGAGGCAAAAGCGTGGCTGCAGGGCGGGCCCACTAGCTCGGCTAAAGAAACAGCCATTTAAGCCACCGCTTCCGAGTATTTTCCTCTCCAAAGTCAGGTCCATAACCAACAAAATCGACGAACTGAGATTACAAATCGCAGTCAACAAGTGTGTACGGGACAGCAGCATAATATTACTCACAGAGACTTGGCTGCAGCCATCAATTCCGGACTCGGCTATTGAGCTAGCAGGCCGCACGGTCCACCGTCACGACAGGAACGGCCACTCCGGTAAGATCAAAGGAGGGGGTTTATGCATCTAGACCAATGACAGCTGGTGCAAAAACACAAAGACTGTAGACAGCCATTGTTCCCCGGATTTGGAATATTTGACTGTGAAGTGCAGACCTGTCTACATACCTCGCGAGTTTACTGTTGTCATGGTAATGACCGTGTATGTACTACCCGATGCTAATGCGAACTTGGCCATGGAGGAGCTGCACAAGACAATAAGCAACCAGCAGAACTCTCATCCAAATGCAGTGCACATTATAGCTGGGGACTTCAACCACGCTGATTTAAGGTCAGTATTCCCCAGATTTGAACAGCATATTAAATGTGCAACGAGGGGGAAAACACATTGGATAAAGCATACAGCAACATCCAAAAAGGCTACAGAGCAACCCCTCTACCACATCTAGGTTTGTCAGACCACATGTCCATGCTGTTGATCCCTGCATACACTCCCATTAGGAGAAGAGCCCCCCACTCACAAAAACTGAGAAAACCTGGCCAGAAGGTGCATCACATCAGCTGCAGGACTGTTTTGAAAACACGGACTGGAGCATGTTCGAACATCAGGACCTTGAAGAGCACACAACATCAGTGCTCTCATATATTAACTTCTGTGTCAACAGTGTCACTGTGGACAAACGTCTCCGGGTGTATTCCAACCAGAAACCCTGGATGACTAAAGAGGTCCAGGTCCTGCTGAAGCAACGTGACGCCGCTTTTAGATCCGGTGATGGTATGCATTACAGTGCAGCCAGATCTGAGTTGAAAAGAGGCATCAGAGAGGCCATCAGAGAGGAGATGATGTTCTTCAGCAGCCTCT
>NW_005187647.1:432869-434138 GCF_000239375.1 Pundamilia nyererei | reverse complement strand
GTTTTCCAATTTCATTGTACTACTGTACTATGTATGACTGTGCAATGACAATAAAGAGTTATCTACTTTCTACTTCAGACGGTAAATAAACTTAGTGGAATGTTTCAGTGTTGCTTTGGTCAACCCCAGCCCTTTTCCACAGGATCTGCCTTCAACCAAAGCCTTCTCTGGTGAGAGGGATGAAGCACAAGGTTTTCTTTCCCAGGTTTACAAAGAAGCTTTGCAGGACCTATGCTTCAGAAAATGGCTAAAATTACTTACATACTGAATCTGAAAGGCAGGACACTGCAGTGCGCTCAAGCACAAATTAATTCCAATGTTGAATTATCCTATGCTGAGTTTATGAATAAGTTCAGATGTGTTTTTGTAAAAAGGACTAGCTCAGATTCCGCAGATATTGCATATTCATCATCCAACAAGGAAAACAAAGTGCTGCAGATTACTCCGTGGATACTCCTCCCTGAGGAGACAGGCAGGGAGGAAACGGTGCTTTGTGGTGCTTTCCTCCATGGCTTCAATGACGACATGGCAAGTGAGTTCGCTGCAAAAGATTTACCCATTCTCTTTATAAACTTGTTTTTATGTTCGTTACGTTGGAAGACCATGTGCGTGAGCATCAACACCGCCGGACCAGCTGGGTCCGTGAACTCTAATCCTATGGAATTTCCACATTCCTTAGAGCGTTTTTTTGCTGAGTAGCAAGCAGGCAGAGAACACATGGCGGTGTCAGATCCAAAGCCCATGCAGGTTGACAGTACTCATTTAACACTCTCAAACACTCTGCACCAATCCTGGCTTAACCCTTGACCTGTGTTTTCCATTTATTGTTGACATCGATGCTTCTGGTTCAGGGAAACCTGCAGTTCTGTTTCAGAGAAAGAATGACAAAATAAATCCATGTGACAGGAACCTAATGTCCCATCTGTCCACCATCATCTCATCGTTGTCGGCACCTTTGGAAATTAGGACCCTACACCACCGGGCAAAACATGTTCCCTCTAAGCCTGAAGGAAAAAAGAAAGAACACACACATGTAAAGGAAGCACTCAAAACGTGCGTCTATCCTAAATGGGCGTTCTTAAAGTCAGCAAAGAGGCACAGAAAAGAAGATCAGACACCAGCGAGGGAGGATAAGAAGGACAGACGCAACAACATTGTCATCCCCTATGTAGCCAGTGTATCAGAAAAACACAGGAGAGTTTTCTCCAAGCATGACATCCCAGTGCATTTCAGACCCAGCAATACGCTCAGACAAAAACTGTTTCACCC
>NW_005187647.1:431224-432429 GCF_000239375.1 Pundamilia nyererei | reverse complement strand
GGTTTCACAATGAGCTCACCCGAAACTCTGGCTGATTGGGACCCACACCCAGTTTCACACCTTGGCTCAGGCGATTAGAGGATCATCAGAGGGTCCTTTTGTCCCTCTGCGGGGGGATACTCCCACTAGGCTTAAATCTGGGACTCCCCACCATTTTACCTTAGAACTGAAGAAGCTTCTCGGATGAGAGGTGAAACGTCTTCAAGCAACTTAAAGAAGTCCAGACGCTTTTCTTTGCAATCTCCTTTGACTACGATGACCTGGATGACTGAGAACCTTCATAGACACACCTTTGGAAAGTGACCCAGTCCACACTACTCAAGACAATGTCCTAAAATAAACAGCATGCTGACCATTGTCAAAGGAGCTTGTAAAGAAAAGCGTCTGGACTTCTTTAAGTTGCTTGAAGACGTTTCACCTCTCATCCGAGAAGCTTCTTCAGTTCTAAGGTCAAATGGCAGAGAGTCCCATATTTAAACCCAGTGGGGGTATCCCCCCCAAAGAGGGACAAGGTTTTAAAAAAAATATGTTGTGGCTGTAACATCAGCTATTGGTTTGTGGGATAACTGGTGGTTGGTTTGTAAAGACTTGTTTTAAAGCCTCCAAGCCTGTTGGGTTCTGCTGGTTGGGTTCTTGTGATCTTGAGCAGGTTGTTGGTCTTCAAGAGACAACCCACGGCACTCTGTAGTAAGCATTGCCCTAACCATGTCTTTTTTCTCTTCTTCTCTGATCCAGCGTGACTTAAATTTAGGCAAAGTGACTGCAGCCAGGAGAGCTTCTTTATTGTCCATCATTGAAGAAAAGCGCACCTTGATTGCCTATAAGAAAAAAATACATCAGACGCTTCACATAAGAGCATGATAAATAAAACAAAAATTTATTTTAGGGTAAGGCTATATATAGATTACCTTAACAATGATATCGGGGAGGGATGCTGTCATCTTAAGCTCGTTCTGCAGTGCCAGCATCCTGGACATTAGAATCTCCAGAGTTGGAAGAAGGATTCCAAAATAGCAGTTCTCTTCTCCTTGCAATAGTGCAACAGTGAGTGGCTTCAACACGATACAGTACTCCTTTAGGAACAGATACTCCCGACCATTTGATTCCAAACTGAGTGCAGACAGTATTTAATTCAGCAAGGGGAATGTCAGTGATCCTGGACAGAGCGTCGTGAAATGAATTCCATCGTGTTGAAACAGGTACTA
>NW_005187647.1:423023-431087 GCF_000239375.1 Pundamilia nyererei | reverse complement strand
GTGATGCACACCTTAAGTGTGGAGGGAGAGAAAACTGTCCTTCAGATTCTGTGGAGAGGGTCTGCTCAACATCAGTAAATGTCACCTCTTCATCTTCTTCCGATTCCTCATCAGAGTCTGATTTTTGGAACATTCTAAAAGCTTTGATAAAATTGGACCCGTTGTCTGTCACAGTGGCTGTCACTTTAGAGCTCAGTCCATAAGCCAAATGTACTTGCTCGATTTCATTGCCGATGACATCATATGTGTGTCTCCCTCGAACTCTTTTACATGCTAGCGCTGCATGTCCTTCTACAACAGTAGAAGGATCAATCCAGTGTGTCGTCATTCTGAGAAAACTTTTGTTATGGCTGGTCCAAATGTCAGCAGTCGTGGAAATATATTCCAAACTCTCGAATGTCTCTTTAAGCTCCATTTCCATGTCAGCATAACACTTATCTAAGTAAGTAGAAAACGTTTTTCGATCATGCAGTGCTGCCTTTTTGCCACACACAGGTATTTTGTTTAATATGCACCTAAAAGACGGAGACTCTACAGTACGCAGCGGTAGCATCTCTTCCACAACGTAGCCTGCAATCATTTTCTTAAGCTCACCATCAGACACTTTCTGTGTTGCTGAAGTGAAATCAAGTTTCGTCTGCTCAGCAGGAGTTGCCGCGGTGTTATCCATGGATGATGAAGATGGCTCACTCAGAAGGCTTTGTCTGTGTTGCCGTGTCAGGTGCTTCAGCAGATTACTAGTGCTATTGACAACGGCCGATAATTTTTTCTCCCCAGGACATAGCTTACATATTACCGTAATGTTCTTGTCTGCTTGTTTTAGAAAAGTTAAGTGACGGGAATATTTCCATTTCATAAAACAGGCCCTCGCTTCAGCCGAGTCCGACATCTTCCGCTGTAGAATACGACTATGCGGGAAACTGGCGTGAAATGACGTACAGCTGCACTACAGCGATTTTAAAGCGGCAGAGTTTATTTTTACCTTTAGAAGATAAATTATTGAAATTAAATAATGATTTTCAGCGAGTTTAGTTATTTTACAATGTAACGCAAGTACATTGTAAGTAACTGTTTTTAAAATACCTAAAAATGAACAGTAATTAGTTAATCTACTTTTTCAGTGGAAAAGTAATTTAAATACAGTAACACCCAACACTGGTGACAAGTGATAATAATAACAACTGTACTGCATTAAAACATTCAAAGCAGGTGGGATATCCAATCTTTAAGGGATGACCTGATGAAACCTGCTTCCTGCTTCACTGTGTTTATATTATGTTAACCATAGCTGTGTGGCTAGCCAACACAGAGCACATCATTATATACCAGCTAGCCTAACTTCAGTAACCCTACAAACGCCACTGCTGTTTAGTTTTCTGTCTTAATTTAGGTCGGAAGTGATTGCAGAGCTGTATGTTTTAATTTTTGCTGTGGCAGTTAAGCTGCCGGATTTTAGGGCTTCATGACCCTCCTTGCTTGGCAAGTTTTACTAGCTGAGCTAGTAGTTAGCAAGTATTTGCAGGCAAGTCCATCACTTCCATTGAAACTATGACTGTTCAACGAATTTTTGCCAATTGTTTGGCGAATATACATTTTTCTCAAAGGGATAGACAGTTACTGGGCGATACTGACCATCAAACTCCAGACCACTCTCAACCAGTCTGTGAATACCCATTTTTCACTCATGGTAGCCGTTTCCAGCTGCTCGCAGACCAGTTTCCAGGGGTGTGTGAGTGTGGTGTTATTCACTAATCCCTATGTCATCACCATTATTGTAACACGTTCAACATGGCAGACAAGCTAACATTGCATGGTTGCATGTAATGTTAGCTGTGTCTGGAAAATCTAAATATGACTGTAAATCTTTTTGCAAACACAGATCTCGCCATCTGGTGGCCTTCAGATAGAGTGTAAGTTAAGGAGGTTCTGGAAGCTATGTCCATGTTTTATAGTGTTTATGGTTGCCACTACATTGATAAATTTGCTCAACTTGCGTATATATATATATAAAAATTCCCCGCTCGCCCCTGCGAGTGGTCCTCTACGATAGGCCTGGGAGCTTGAGGGTCCTGCGCAGTATCTTAGCTGTTCCTAGGACTGCGCTCTTCTGGACAGAGATCTCCGACGTTGTTCCTGGGATCTGCTGGAGCCACTTGCCTAGTTTGGGAGTCACCACACCTAGTGCTCCGATTACCACGGGGACCACTATTACCTTCACCCTCCACATTTTCTCGAGCTCTTCTCTAAGCCCTTGGTATTTTTCGGGCTTCTCGTGTTCCTTTTTCCTGATGTTGCTGTCATTCGGAACTGCTACATCTATCACTACCACCGTCTTCTTCTGTTTGTCTACCAGCACCATGTCCGGTTGGTTTGCCTCCATTTTGTCTGTCTGTGTGTATGTATGTGTATGTGTATATATATATATCTAACGAGAGAGAGAGATACAGATATATAGATATATTCTTTTTATTTATTTTTTGTTAAAATAAAGTAAAATACAGTAGCAGCTTTACTGTTAAACGCCATGCTTGCCCAGAGATTTGTTAGCTACAAAGACAAAAATGGCAATAAGCCCCGCCTACCCGTGACATCAGAGCACAATCAATATTTTGGATTTTGGAGGGGGGGTAGTGTGCGTTCCAGTTAATTGTTGCACTGTGAAATACACTTTTTTTCTGAGTTTTGTTCAGTTAAACCCGGGATTATTTCCCAGCCGTTTATGCCCGTTCCCCACCCCCACCCCTCGGCGGGGTTAACAGAGCCCGCCCTTCTCTCCCCAGCAGCCTCCGCCTCTCTTCCCTGGTCTGTCATCCACACCGCTGTTGTTGCAGCCATTTTACCGTGGAGCGTCGGCAGGCACAGCGACCACCGGAGGATGCCGAGGGAGCACCGTTAAAAGGTAATTCCGCTTTTTTCACGAGCTCTTTAAATTCAATGGGTAATCTTTACATTTCTGACCGTGCAAATGCGTCGGCTAGTGTCTGACGAGTGGAGGCCCAGCCGGCAGGAGGGAGCTCAGGGAGCCTCAACAACTCGTAGCTGCTCAAAGAGAAGAAAGATCGTTGGGAGAATGTTTGGCGAGCGAAGCTTTCTGCTGCCACTTCACATATCCGTGCGAGAAATGGCGACGTCTCCTATAAGACTGCTGAAAGTTGTAATATAAGCTTACATGCGTTGGCTTCGTTTGATCCAAGTTTAAGCGCGCTGTAAAAGCAATGTTTTTGTATAAATTGGACTGACTCACGTTGGCGCATTCGGCAAGGGGGCGCACGAGAGCAGCGCGAAGAAGGGGGGGCTCGAGAGCTTATTTACCCGTCGATATTTCCGTTTAATCATTAACTGGCTAGCCTGTTTTTAAATGTGTTCTGTCACTTTTTACTTAATAGGAACAACATTTTTGAGCTTCTTTATTCATTCTAATTAATTAAACATGACTTTAAGTCCATTAGTGTACTGTTGAAAATAAGGTAAGGCTAGCTGAACTTTTTGTTTGGGGCAAGTCACGCCCATCACCCAGCAATCCGATTGTTAAGTGATGACGTGACGAATCCTACTTCCGGGTCTAAAGTAGTCTGCGTTTAATATGGCTTTTGTGTTGTTAACATGTTTAATGTTATGTATTTTCTTCTATTTAATCGCAAAAAGCTCCTAAAACAGTCAGTGATCACTGTTGACCTCCCTCGGCTTTTATTACCGCTAATCATTTATTTAAGCTCAGTTTTTAAAACCTTAGGATGTAACTACAGCCCATCCCATGCAGTAGTATATGAATGACTAACCTCGTATTGTGGATGGATTATCTCAGTTGTTCTCCTGGCTGAAGTTTGGTCCTTTTACAGCATCCTGCCATGCGATTACATTTGTTCCTGACCACCGAGAACACTCACATTAACTTTTATCGAGTGGAAAAAAAGTTAGCTTGTTTATATTATGCTAACATAGCTGTGTCGCTAGCGGTCACGTAGCACATCGTTATATACCAGCTAGCCCAAATTCAGTAACCCTACAAACGGCACTGCTGTTTAGTTTTCTGTCTTCATTTATGCTGGAAGTGATAGCAGAGCTGTACGTTTTAATTTGTTTCCAAAACCCCGCAGTCAGGACATGCTATATTGTATTTAGATAGAAGCTAGTGAGCTAACTCCCTGCTAACTTCTAACTCCGTTAAATGTCATGAACTCCGTTTTCATGGATGCCTGGATGTTAAACTCAATTGTTACACCTGGTAGAGCAGAACGCTGATCATTTTATTAAAGATGAAAGACTTTAGACAGTTTTTCAACTCTCAGTAATGCCATAGTGATCGTTTGATATATGGACCTGCAGTGGAGTTTAGGTCCAGACACGGCTAGTGACGTCAGACTGAACAACCGGATAAGTTTGGAGCGTTGTCAGTTTCATATTGCTAGCATTCATTTATAGTTTCTTGTACTCATTTTCCTTTTTAGGCTTACAAAAGTGTGTTCATGCCAAACAGAAAGTAACTTAAGCTTCATGTTACATCTACTGTTTGTAAAAACCTTAAGATATTTGTTTCGAGCAGCTGGTGGGAGGTGAAGTAGGACTCCTGCTAGGTGGAATCAAGTTGCAGAGCAATGACACAAGTTCGTACACAAATGTTCAGTTTAACTTCTTTGTTGTTGGGTTTTTTTGTACTCATTAAGTCTACGCTTTAAGTACATCATAACCACAAAGCTCTCAGAAATCCTACGTTGTAACCTGACATGCATCTACACATTACATTGCCCCAACCCGCAACTATTATGATTGGTCTTCTCAGTACTGTTGATTCCTCATTTGTTCTTCTGGTGATTTTATGTCACCACTTTTAGATTTTTATTTTATTTTATTTCTTCAGTAAAAGAATACAAATGTCTGCCTCGACAGAAAGGCTCTGATAGTAGCAAATTCTTGAAGGCTGGTTGCCAAAACTAGCTAAAATGTTTGCAGGGAATGTGGAAAGTGGAAAAATTTGAGCAGTGAATATAAATATATTTTCTTTAGAAAAATATTAAAACCTGACCACAGCAAAGAGTGGGCCTCTTCGTCCGGGTTAGGTATTTAAAAACATCTTGGTGAGTGTTAGGATTAAAACTACTCTGAATTAGGATGTTGTGGTTTGGGTTAAAATACTGTCGTCACTACTTGGTGTTGGGAGCTTCTTTTTTTTTTTTTTTTTTCATAAATAGAGGCGAGATTTCAAGGAAAAATACAGTTCGGTTTTTACTGGGAATTGTTTGACAATTGTGTTAGATTGGTATCATGCTAGCTTTACAGAATGAAGTTTGGATTGGACTTAGCTTTTGTTTTTTGAAGGAGTTCCACACAACGCTAGCTGTGTGGTCACTTCAACACACACGGCACTTGAACGAGCCCTTTTCCACTGACTCGGGTCAGCTTCACATGACTCAACTTGGTTTTTAGTGTTTTCCTTTAGGATGTACTATTTGGTACATGGTGCTTTTGTAATACCTACTCTGCTGGGATTCCAAATGATCTGAGGTAATCCAAAAGTCAGTAGACTGCCGATTTGGTACATGGTGGCAGCACGTGAGCCATGAGCGTGACTGCGTTACAAAATTCAAAAGCATTATTTTGCAAACCTGGCAATGAGGGGACTGACTACACAACAAAACAAAAACTGTGGTCACTGTCTGACAAAAAGCCATACAACTAGCAGCAGAATTGCCTCGATGTCCTTTATTGCTGTACTGTTCATGTCGCATAAAAATTACGTTGCAGGACTTTAGGTTGCATATATAATGACCTCACAAGCATAATTACAGGGTTCGTACGGGTGCTTGAAATCCTTGAAAATGCTTGAATTTTAATGTTGTCTTTTCAAGGTTTGAAAAGTGCTTGAATTTCAGATGTGGTGATTAAAAGTGCTTGAAAGTGTAACTGTATTTCATTCACCACAAATAACTATCTGAATAGTTTTCTTGTCAGATAGAGAACTAAAATGAGTCGCAAAATGTAAAAGCAACATATCTCCGCCTGGGCTGCCTTACGTCAGTTTCAATGTGTGACCCCGCCCCCCCCTCGGCCAGTTGGTGATGAGTGCGCTAACATACCTGTAGGTCGCTGTTTTAATGAGTGTTTGATGGAAAACGACAATGGCGGAGTTTGTGCTCTCTAGTCGCATGATAGGTGAGTCCTAGTAAATAATTTTCCAGTACGTGTACGTTACACATGCTATTTTTTTAAAATTATGATTATTATTTTGCTAGCTATCAAACTCACTGGGGAAATGATTGAAATGCACTGAGTGATGCAGTATGGCAGCGCTATTATGAAATATGCTGTGAACTTAGCTAACATTACTTAGCAGTAATGTGAGTTAATTTACTCAAGTGAAAGCTTTAAACATTAGCCCGATACATAACTAGCCAACTTAAGGCTTTCTGATTAACCCTTTGGGGTTGACAGACCCAGAGTCTCCATTTCAACTTGGGTTGAATGTGCGGACATCAAACTATATACCAGTTTTTAAATTATGTTGATAGGCCACGTAAAACCGATGTGTTTTGTTTTTTTTTTTCTGAATAAAACAGTGGCGTTTACTCCGGGAAGAAACGGTTAAAACGCAGTTTTCTAAGGAGAGTGCTAGAAAACACGCTTTGCTTGGGAGTGAAAAAAGAAAAAAGAAAAAACACTCCTTCCCTATTGGTGGAAAAATGTACCATGTCGACCAATCAAAAAATGATATTGCAACATGTGGCATTTGGTTATTTGGGAAGAGGGGAAGTTTTAGGAGTGACCGGCGAGAGAGAGAGCGAGCGAGTGAGTGAAAGAGAGAGAGTTTTGATACATGAGAGATTTGTGACGTTTATCGTGTTTGGAGTCTCAAGTTAGTGTGTTGTCTTGTGTAGTTAGTGTGTAGTGTAGGCGTTGTTTTGTTTTGTGTGTCAGTTCTACTAGTGAATGTCACAATTGCTGCAAAAAAGCCACCAAAGGCAGATTGCAGTGTAAATGCTGAGTGACACACCTGCTGTCAGACCTGCAGGTTTATCCCTGTGCTGTTCTCATCTGTTTTATAGTGTACACACTAACTATTTTTTGGAGTTGCATAAATAATTTGTGTGCCTTCTTATTTGATGCAGAACACTTGATTGTTCTCTAAATAGTTTTAAATGGTTATATAAAAAAACGTCTGAGCCTTGGCTGCATTTTTAGGTAAATAGTACCATATAACTTTGTTGTTTGCAAAGCTTGTGCATATTTTTTTTAAAAATGTACAATTTCTATTTGCATTACAAGTTATGAAAATGATTCGTTAAACATGGCTGTGGTTTTTACAGTCTAAAATATCACTTTCTACTCGTATTTTAAATTTTGTCTGAATTTAGATAAATTGTGCTGATACAGTTTGTCAAAATGAGAAAATAACAGATTGGCAAGATGAACAGGTGAAATATAGAGGCCAAATCAAAAGTAGTCAAAAACAGCCAATTATACCCTGGACTCCAGAGGGTTAGAGGCTAAAAGCAAAGTTGTCACCAAGTACTGTTTATATTTGTGTGTATTGCTGCAGCTTTTTTGAGTATTAACTTGGTGCTTTTGGGTGAAGTAATGGTAATATGAGGGAGCGATCCATATGGTCACAAAGAATAGCCACTTGTTTCTGTGCTACCAAAGTTCCCCGGCTTTCATTCTAAATGTGTTTATCGTCAGCACCTACACATTAAACTACTTAAGCATTATAAATGTCTTCAAGCTCACACTGAGGCCTGTGGGGCACTATCCAGCACTGAGACTGTAGACACATTTATGTGTTTTTGTATATGAATATTTCATACTTTAAGGTAGGGGTGGGCGATATAAACGATATACAATAGAAATGATATAAAGTTGGCCAACAATAGAGCGGTATAGTCATAATCTCTATCGCAATAGTGCATGTTGATGATGTCATCAAGCTGCGCCTGTTTTGGTCAAAAGCATCGCAGTGGCTCCAACCATTATCATCTGCAAATTATGCCAACAGTCATAGCAAAGAGATGAAGCACTTTTGAAATATGGGGAAAGCCAAAAACTGCGCTTCCTCCACTTCCGTAACATTGA
>NW_005187647.1:406568-410243 GCF_000239375.1 Pundamilia nyererei | reverse complement strand
GGCTGACTAAATACTTTTTTGCCCCACTGTATATCGTTATATCGAACAGCCCTAGCTCAGCGTTCTCTATATTGTAAGGTAGAGACCATAAAAGGGTCTTCAGTTGCAGTACTGCTGTAATGTCTACTGTGTGTGAGTGAGAGAGGGTAGTTTTCACCAAATCTATCTATTCCTGATTGTTAATGTCCTCTTGAGCACTTCGCCCAGGCTGAGCTACCTTAGGCTTTGTGGTAGCTTATGTCACCATGTTCAGACTCATGCTCCTTCAAAAGTGCAACAAACTGTCTGGGGTTCAGTGCCATGGCTTTGATGAAGCTAACTGTTTTAGTTAGTTAATTAAAATGTTGCTGACATAACTTTAGCACCGACTTGCAGAACACCTCCCGCTTATAATGCAAAAATACCAGTTTCAGTTCCGGGTTCCTTTCAGCGATATTATTTTGCATCCGCTTAAAAAGTCTGACATTTTGTCCTATCAGATTTTGACAGCAATCACTTTTAACACCTGCTACTTTGTCCCATTTTTGTTGTTTTGTTCCCTGGATGTGTAAAGGTTGCTTAAACGTACTTGTTACTTTTGCAGCTTTGCTAGCAAAGGTTTAGATATCTGTTCCAACTCTGCTTCAGTCAAGTTCTTGTATTTCATGGGGTAATCCGGGTGTTCTAGCTTTCTCAGCTTTCCAAACAAGCTGTACTAACTTAATCATGAGTCAGATTTTGTTGGTTGTTTTGTTTTCACCAAATTAAACCATTCAGGTGTGGAAAAACATCTTTATCACTTCCTAGGCAGTACCAAGCAGAATGATTGACAGCAGATAAGTGTTGAGTGATGTCTTAAGTTCTTACAGCACAGAAGAAAAATCTGCATACTTTAAATCTACTGCTGCTACAGTATTGTTTGAATAATACTCATAATTTTGGTATGCAGCATGAACTTGGATGTGATCTGTCAAGTTGGCTTTATTGTCACTGGCTGCTTTGTCTTTGAGTGTCTGCTCTGGCGCATCAAATGAAGCACTTCTTGTTCACTGGTTAACTGGCCAATCCCGGACGTTTGTATCGGCCTGCTTAGCTTTACTGCTCTATAACCACACAGCTGCATCGGCTGCTTGCAGCTGCATTTTCACTCTGAATGAAACCTGCAAGTGAAACGGCATCAACCAAATAGGCAACCAGTCCTTTCATTTGGTAGTAGTCTGTGTTCCAGTTCTAGTAATCTCACAGTCGACTAAAGCACATCCAGGGTGTGCTTAGATCGTGTATTAGATTCCTCTTCTTCCTTTTTTATGTGTTATGTGTTCTAATTTTTTTTTTTTTTTTTTTTTTTTTTTTTTTGTGAGTTGGGCTTGGTTATATATATATTTAGGGTATATTTTGTCTCTGATGTAACTTTGATTTGGAAAATGCTTTGAAATATCAAGCTCTGCTTTATAACTTAACATCTTAATCTTTAAGTTCACTGTTCACTATTTTTCCACAAGAGATAACTGTTGGAATTGGTTTAAATACTAGTATTGGAGCAAAACATACGGGGGGGGCACAATTTTGGTATTTTGAAGACAAAGCGCATCAAATGTCTGTCACAATTCTGTTTGAAACTTGGTGGCTTTCCATTCAAGTTAATGGTCTTTTTACTCTGCCAAAAATGAAACCTAAAGCCAGTAGTGGTTAAATATGAAAATGTCTGTTTAGCATTTGGGGGGGGGGGGGCATTCTAGGTTAAAAAGACAAAGGGGTTTGTGTATGTGCGGCAGTGTTTGAGATCACTACCTCTGCCCCTGCCACGCATCATGTGATCATTAAAACGTCAGCTGAACACTCAAATCGTCTAGGTCCTCAGAGAAACAAAGTAAGTTTCAGGGGACTTGCAGCCAACTGAAGCATTTCAAGTCAATCGCTCTGGTGTTGAACCATTGAGATAGAACTGGAGAAAGTTACATAATACCCGAGTTTAAAGGCATTTTAGCACTTGTAGTAATGCACCCTGCAGTTTAAAAAAAGAATGTGTTTTTTAAAATTTTTATGTTTTGCTTTTTTCGTCAACTAATTTAAGAGTTTCTGATGTAGTTAAAAACTTAAGTCATTGCAGTTGGTTGACGACCTTTGCTACATGTTGTTACTGTTTACTGTCTCTATAGAGATCGACAGACCACGTGACTTTCGCGCGTTGCATTGTAGGTACGAGTGGCAGGAAAATCAAAACACTGCATCAAGCGCTAGCATTTCCAGCACTGGTAACCATTAATTCTGAGGTTTTAATCCATACTTGCATTTTGTTTGCCCCAGAAACAGTTATGTACAAAACGAAGGAAAACACGGCAGGTCCGTACAAAGACTTGACGAAAAGGCAAAAAAAAAGGCAAGAGGAAAAAATCAAAGGAGTGAAACAGTTAGACCCATACGAGCATACAGAGTGGACTAAAGACGTGAATCACCAATGAAAGGCTCAGAAAATGAGACTAAGAACCCACGCTGAAAATTTAAAGTCTTTGCAGATGTATAAAATTTAGCAAAAACAGAAATACTGTATTTTCCATTGCCAGTGTTTTTTGCACCTATAAGTGTTATTAGTAACCTTTTAGAAAGTGTTGTTAGCATGCAACAGTTTGCATATCAAAGTACAGATAAGCTTAAGCAAAACTGAAGCTGATGTTAAGGTGAGGTTGATAAACACAGTTGGCAATTTGGTAGGACTTGTTTCAGTGAAACAACTTCTCATGTGTTTAACCTAGATGAGTAACTACCATGTAGCAAGCAGTGGCAAGTCAGAGCTGTAGAGCTGACTATTAAAGAAAGAAAATGGGCTGGTGTTTCAGCATGCAGCAGTCATTATTCCAGTAGCCTTGTTGGACCACAGTTTGCAGTACCAAAACACATAAAATTGCTCTCAAGCTGATGGTAAATCACACACTTCTGGAATGTGGGTATAAATTTAGTCACTTGGAAGCAAATGGTTACAGAGGCTGACAGCCTTTAGGTGTGTTCTTTAAGGTTTTAATTACTAGGTGCCGATAAAAGCGACATAATTTGTGTTACTTCCACTGTATACCTACAAAAGAAGCCCAAACAGTATTTTGAATTATCGTGATAATTATTTTGAATTCTAAATCCTATTCTTCTATTTTATCTACCTAACAAAGAAAGAAGGACAAAAGACAAATTGTAGAAGAGAATTGGAGATGAATAATAACTACCGTATTTTCACGACCATAAGACACACTGTACTAAAAGGCGCAGTCTCAGTTATGTGTGCCATTACTGTATTTAACACACACATAAGGTGCACTGGATCATAGGGCGCATACAAGTACCGTATGCGTATTTAAAAATAAAGCGGGAGCAAACCTGAGTTCGGTACCTTACTCACATTTTTATTACCAATAATCGTCATCATCAACAACACACAAGCATACAAGTGTGCGTATTTAAAAATAAAGCAGGAGCAAAACAAAGTTTGGTACTCACATTTTTATCATCAATCAAACCCATCGAAGTCATCCTCTGTGTCTGAATTGAACAGCTGCGCTAAATCTCCATCAAACATGCCAGGTTCACTTTCTTCACTGTCAGAGTCACTTTCCATGCCGTGCGGCTCCTCGGAAATGATGCCGGCTTTTGCGAAAGCTCGAACAACAGTGCCAGCAGACATGTTAGCCCAAGCATCTACAATCCATT
>NW_005187647.1:404461-405940 GCF_000239375.1 Pundamilia nyererei | reverse complement strand
TAATCCGCTGGAAGTTGCTGCGCTACCGTAGTCCTGGTCCGGATGGAAAAATGGCACCGTTTCATAAAACGAAAGCACCAAGATGGACCTCCTTGGAAATGTTCAATGTTCATCTCTGGGACCTGATTATTCAAGACCTTGGATGAGTTAAGGATTTCTTGATTCTATTATGGATTTAACAGGGAGCCAATAAAGAGACGTCTGTATCGGAGAAATATTATCGCTTGATGGTTCCTCTCAGTACTCTTACTCCTGGCCAAGGTAATACCATCCAGGATAAGAATCGGACACAAACATTTTTGGCCAAGAATAATGACTTAAGTTTTTTGTGAATTAAAAAAAATAACTTGCATTAAAAATTTATAAGTCATCCAGGTTTTTATGTTTTAACGACATACTGGGAGTTTAACTAATTGGTGTGTGTCGTCTGGGTTCATGGATAGATAAAGCTGCAAGTCGTCTGCATAGTAATAAAATATATGCCATGCCTTCTGATAACACTGCCAAAGGGAAGTGTTACGTCGATCCCGGTGAAGACCAGTGTGGAATTTAATTAGCCTTATGTATTTTAAAAAAGGAGAGAAAAAAAAAGACTTATTTGAGATCATTAGATCAATATCATTCAAAACAGTGAAGTATCTTTAAATACCTACAGCACAGAGCGGAGTCCACTCTGAGGCTATGAGATCATTTAAGCTTCACTATGGTGAGATCTACTGCCAGCTTGAAGGCCTGTGGTACGCACTGGATTAATATAAAGAGGTTGAGCATACGTAAGTTTGAAGCATTAATTAATAGTACGGCGTCTTTGAGCAGTCTCAAAGGAGTGGGGTCTAAAAGGCACGTCAATTGTTTGGAGGAAGTAATTGCTGAAGTAACTACTGAAGTTAACTCAAAGAGAAACCTACAGTTGTTATATTTATTTCAGTGATGAATAAGTAAGACTTTTGCAGTGTAGTAGCAGTTCAGGGTTGAAATGGCACATTAGCATGAGAGAGCAGATGTTTCTCTGCTAGACAAATGTACTGCGCTGTTGCATGAAGAATGATTTCCTGTCTTAGTGGCAGCGGGAAGTGAAACCACTTTCTTTAACACTTCAAGCACTCACTCTTCATTAAACAAGTGTTCAATTCAATTTTATTTATATAAAATTATATCAAATCATGTTTTTAATCTTGTATCATAATTTTTGGTTGAAATGATTAAATTACACCACCTCAGCTGATAAACACATTTAAAGTTCTCAGTTTAAGGAGCCAGGTGGAAACTATTACATGGCATGACCCATATACACCATTTGGTCTCATTGCTATAGAATAGCAGTGTCTAGTTCTTTTCAGAAAACACAATGTACAAGTATAGCAGTATTTCTACAAACTGGGTGTGTTCACAGAAATATGTTTCTGACTTTTTGCTTTGTAGTGCTGCAGATAAATTGTTTGGCCATTTCACGTCTTGAAATATTGTAAACCTTTATTT
>NW_005187647.1:391164-404441 GCF_000239375.1 Pundamilia nyererei | reverse complement strand
TTTTTTTTTTTTGTCTGTCTTTATGCCCTGGTTTCCAAAGTGCATAACGAGGCTTGATCTGAAGAGGTATAAAGGTGGTAAGGTGGCTCTGAAGGTTGATATTGTCTAATAACGAGCCAGCTCTCAATATTTGCTGTTCCAGCTGTATAGTGATGTCTGATTACACTGCTGCTGTCAGTAAACTGACTTCTCCCTCAAGCATTAATCTGCCTATTAAAAGTCTCCAGCCCATGTGTTCGCAGCTGCAGCAGTACATACTGATGTTAACATTTTATGTTCAGGCGCCTCTTATCAAAACATCTCACTGTGAGCTCAGCTGCAGGAGTCCAAAGGTCACAGCATCCAGGCCCAGGAGATAGCACAATGGTAGATGACTTCCCATGCATGGACAGTACAGAATCTAAAAAATGTACAGATGATAAAGATGATGCAGCATTTGCAGTTCTTGTAGTCAGTTTGCCCCAGTTTGAGACTGGGGAAAAAAACGGTGTGAGAACCAGCAAGATGAATTGTAAAGTGCCCAGGGTTGTTCTCGCTCCTCAAAATCAGGCAAATGCTGCAAAACTGATCAGACAGCATATGATCAGTTTTGCAAATGATGAATGAAGTCAAAATTATTTAACAAACCAAATTTGGCATTGTCCAAACTAACTGACCTAATTGTATTTACACAGACTTAGATTATTAATTCAGTGGTACTGAATTTCTTTAAACTCTTTTGCTGTCAGTGATAATGTTTATATGTAGCATCAACCTCTCACAATAAAATGGATATGTCGAGATGTTGAAGATCTAAAATGTATGGTATAAATATTTATTTTAAAGCCTGACATTGCTTTATCATTGAAGATTTAGCCATCATGTAATTTAATCTTTTAATGGTGCCAGTAATAAGTTTTACGGACCATTTATAGGGATTTAATGTAATTGTGATGGAAACACAGAGACAAGGGCATAATTGTAATTTTGTGCAGAGAAAAGAGAGCTCTACATGTTTGATGGGCAAGTTAACGTATATTTTCTGGTCAAAAATGATGTGGAGTAGGACTTGAGGCATTGATCTGTCTGTATCGGTTATAATTCTTGAATCATTGTTTTCTGCAATTTGTTTTGATCAAATGTGGTAATTTTTTCTCCTGACAGAATTCAAGTCATGGCTTATGAGGCACAATGTTCCACGGTCGGCCGGCCATTGGTGTTTGCTAATGAAGAGCGGAGGGCTGTTCATTCCTGGTCCCGGATCTCATCAGCAGGACATAATGTCCTCCTAGATGCTTTGAAGATTCTCAGCCCAATGTCCCGTGACCTTTCAAGCACTGAGGAGCTTGTCACCTTCCTGCAGGAGCTAAGTGAGGAGGGTCACAAGCCCACCGTGCTTCGCAGCAAGGATGTGTATGACTACCGGTCGTGCACAAGCCAACCCCTGACTGAGGACATGCTGAGACCACCAAACAGGAATGTCAAACCCACAGCTAAGAGGCGGAGGAGAAGGCCTCTGACCAAGAAGAGGGAAGTTCACCCATCCTGGAACACCTCTGAGAGGAGCAACCCCAGGATTCAAGGCATTCGCCCTCCAGAACCATTGGTGGACCATCGCATTATCGTTTGTAGCAGGACACCCAGTCGGATTGTGGCAAATTCAAATGTGGACATGCAGCCGTGCCTCAGACTGACCAGTATTGAAGGTCTATCTGGCTTCCACACAGCCAGACTCCAAATCCACACTACTCCACACTCATCCTCTGAGGTGGCCTCTAGTGGCTTTTTACAGCAACAGTACCCGCCAGCGATTTCAGGAATACCTTCTCAGCCTTCTCAGAACGGTGGCGGGGCACCCACCAAAGCTGTGGCCTTGTTCAGCCAGAAGACTCTGTCCTGCCCTATCCGACTAGATGGTGCTCTAATTGGAGACTCTGCACCGGTTTTGTATGCTAATGGTCGGGCATTCCCACAGACTGACACAGAGCTGACCAGCAACGGCTGGAGGAGCAATGGTCTCCATAGAGACGTTCATGGCCCCAAGGATCTGAACAACCCAACCCGGCAGAGAAATAGTTGGAAGGACAAGAAAAGTCTTAGAGGGAAAGTGATAAAGGTAGATGACTCTCGGTCTGTGGAAGAGGCCTGCAGAAAAGCGCAGAAGATACTACAGGTCAACCTTTCCCCAGTGATTCAGATCCAACCTCTCAACCATGTGCTGAGAGGCTTCAGATACCAGAACAAGTGACAATTCCTGTTTCTTTTAGCAGATTTTAGTGTTTTACAGTAGCCTCCACCGGGAGGTATCCGGTGTTGAAGATTGACAAGATGTTGATCTGTTTGTGGAACTGCTGGTTCCTGATGGAGACATCTGGGATTTAAAGGCATTTGAAGTTAGGTGGTATTTTCCTAGCAGGCTGGGAAATGATTATTGGCCAAATGCTGGTACATTTTCACTGTTGATGTTTGTTTATGCTACGCAACACTTCAAGCAAACATCCTTCTTTGCTTTGAGTTGTTTGGGACATAAGTGAGCTTGTACCAGAATCAGCACCTTTACGGTGTAGAGTATTTAAACTCATTTGAAGTAGAGCGCCATTTTTTTTAATTTAAATATAAAGGTTGTTTCGTCTTTCTTTTTTGTTTCCAACTTGCTATGTCACTCTGCAACACCACTGGAAAGAAGGAAAAAAGTGAAGCTAGTGCTGAGATAACCACCGCTGTTTAATTTCTATAAATAAACTAAATTAAAGGAGGGGAATTGTATCTTCCTTCTGTGAAGTTTTTGTTTCTGCTGGAAATCAGGACGGTGTTCTGTGCATGAGTACAGCATTGAACCAAACATTTAAAACTAGAGACCATCACAAAGTGTTCCTTAGGTTTAGAGAATCAGTAAACAAAAATAAAATGACCATTAAATAATCTTTGTCTTAAAATGACAAAATATGAATTGGTTGAAGAAAATAAGTATGGAAGAGTTCTCAGGTCTTGTTATCAGTCTTTTTGAAGGTACCGGTTATGGTGATATCCAGCTTCAAAGTTTATTCTAACTTTGCATGGTTCACAGTTCAAAATAATAAAAATAATTGAGTTATTTATTACACTGAGCATTTGTGCACTATCTGAAACCATCCAGTTTACCTTGATGGTTTGTAAGCCATCTTTCTTCTGATTGGCTGCCCTTCACATAGTTGGCAAAACTATTACCCACTTACATCTAACTTACTGTGATAAAGCCAGCCAAAGCTGGGTTGGAGATGGCCTTATAAGGACATCCTCTCTCACTTACATCACACAAAGCCAAGAGTAGAGTCATCTTGGTGCACTGGGATTAAAGGGATATTTTTATTTTATTTTTTTAATGTTTGGTTAAATTGATCATGTAATGGTGTAAACCTATAATAGCAAATGAGAAAAAGCATAATAATTCCACACAGATTTCTGATAGTAAAAAACTTCAAGCTTAAATCTCAATATTTTCTCATGTTTTCTAAATTTAAAACCCAGGTTATACAACTTGATTTATAATTTTTAATTAATAATTTCATTTCCTCTACTTAGTGCGTGGCTCTGGTTTATACCCATGAGTTAAAACTATTTCACATGAGGGGAAAAAAAAAGAAAAAATATCCAATGCATGTACTCAGGATCAGCTGCTGCTCCAGTTTCCTGTTTTCCAGTACCTAACAGGCAGAAAACAGAGAGGAGTCCTGATGGAACACATTTGTTTGACTGAGTTGGAGACATTTGTGGTGGAGTGTGTTTACTTGAGTGGCAGGGCAGTTTGTTTCCTGTCCAGTGTTACAGCAAGTTTGATCTACTACCAGAACTCATGTTCTGTATTTTGTTGAGCTGAATTTGCCCAATTGTTTTTTTTTTTTTTGTTTTTTTTAAACTTCCCAGCTTTGATTTGAGTGATGTCGCCCACCTTCTGACTAAACAAAATGCACTTTGACAGTGTGCCAGTGCTTTACTGTCACCTGTTCCTGACATGGAAGTCTTTAATGGTCTTTTCCGCTGCTTCATTTAGAAGATATCTGAAAATCTGATTTCTTTTAACTCCATACTGGTTTCCTCTACAGGTGCTAATCTTCCAAAGGTGGTGCTGAACAAAAAGATTAGCGCAACATAGTTTCTCGTCTTCTTAGTCAACTTGATGCATTTAAGAGCAGGAACTTCCGGTTGAGGAACTGATAGTTCGTCTGCCGGTTGGGATGAGCACGCCAAACCGCCTTTTGTGCTTTCCAAAGGGTTTCTACTGTGAACAAGTAAGGAATCTGTTTTCATGTTAGTTGTGACAAACATCTGTATTTCCCTCCAGAAATCCACATTCCACTAGACAAATATTGTTGCGTGCCAACTTAAAAAAAAAATAAAAAAATTAAAAAAAAATCAGTTTGATATACATAAAAGATCTTAAAGTCAGTCTCCATAGATTTTCTGAAGCTTTTAGTGAACGCAAGACCATTAAATGAAGCTCTAAATCCAGAAAATGTAACTTAAATTCCACTGTCTGCCTGTACAATCCCAAGAAAATAGACAAATTTAATCTCCAGCCCAGTAAATAATGCCTGTCTTTGGATTTCCAAAACACTGATGTTCAAATGCTGTTTTCTTATGTGGGATCTGTAGCAGAAAGAGCACATTAAATTTGATGATTGATCTAGCAATATGTAATTTAGGTTACAAAGTAAGATTGAGGAATTGGAAACATCCCCACGTTGTTTGAACTGAGACCACATCTGCTGTCTGGCGTCTGTCTTTGCAGATTACCCACATCTGTCCTGGTGAACTTTTTGTTCTGGGAGTCTGGTTTGTTGTACCCCCTCGCAATTGGTCTGTCTTGCTCATGCCCTTTTCTAGATCTGCTTTCTGTTAGTCTTGTTTGTGCAACACTTGTATAATATTGTATTTCCTACATGAACTTTGAAAAATGTTTTTGTTCAATAAAACTGATCTGAAATGTATCTGTACAGTCTTTTATCCACCTGTAGATCCACTAACGCAGGTGCCCTATGATCAGACATTTCCTGTATATTTATCTAGTAACCCTAACTCAAATCCTGTGGTGTTAAAACATCTTGCTGTGAGGGGGGGGGGGAATCAAAACCTCTAATGGTTGAGCCACAACATTTAATTAACGATATCCATGTGTTTCTATGAATTTTTCCATTTTTCTGCTGCTTATGTGGGGTCAAGTTGTGGGTGCAGCAGTCTTAAGCAGACAAGCTCAGACATCGCTCTCCTCAGCCATCACCTCAAGGATATTGAGGCCTTCCCAGCTGAGGGAATCTCTCTCCAGCATGATCAAGCTCCTTACACTATCTCTAATTAAGAGCCAGGTAGATTTTTAGAGGAAAGTAATTTATGCTATCTCATTCATTTGGTCAGTAACTAGAACTTGCAGTCAGGATAGGAGGAAGGTGGAAATACTGACTGGCTGGTAAATCGACAGCTTCACCTAAACATTGGTGCAGCGTCAGAGTAAAGAAAATTCTGTACAGAACTGTTGTAAAAGTGATAGCTCAGTCTCCTGCTTCACTTTTCCTTCATTCATAATCAAGACCTCCAAATACTCAGAACTCGTCATCTGGGGAAGCAGCGCCTCCCTGATCTCAAGTGGGCTCTTCACCTTTTCTGGCCAATAATAATGGCCTTGAATTGGAGGTGCCAATTTTCTTTCCCACCGCTTGAAATTCTGCCTCAAAATTGTTGTCACCACCTGAAGCCAACAGAAACAGATCATTGCAAAAAGCAAACACAACGCCATGAGGCCACCAAAGCAAAAAAAAATTTCTGCAATCTGGCTACATCTGGAAAATTTCCATAAATATTCTGAGCAGAACTGGTGACAAAGGACAACCATGGTGGAGTAAAACACCCACCGGAAATGGGTCAGTCATTAATGGCAATATGGACCAAGCTCTGCGTGTACAGGGATACATATAGGGTCTTGGGGTGAGCATACTAAACGACGTCCAGAGGATGGTCTGTTTATTCAACCTCATCTCTGGTGCTGGTGACCACCTCTTAATTTTAAATACATGTAGAAATTGAGGGTTCTTGGGAGGGGCCATGCTGACACTGCTGTTATAGGGCTGTTTTGGTTGACACATCTCTACAATGTTGTGTGGAGATCAGGGGCGGTACCTCTGGACTGGTAGACCGGGGTGGTGATTCCCATCTTTAAGAAAAGGGGCCGGAGGGTGTGTTCCAACTATAGGGGATCACACTCCTCAGCCTCCCTGGGAAAGTCTATACCAGGGTGCTGGAAAAGAGTCTCCGTCTGTTAGTCGAACCTCGGATACAGGAGGAACAATGCGGTTTTTGTCTTGGTTCTGGAACACTGGACCAGCTCTTTATCTTCTCAAGGATACTTGAGGTTGCATGGAAGTTTGCCCAACCAGTCTATATGTGTTTTGTGGATTTAGAGAAGGCTTTTGACCGTGTCCCTCAGAGTGTCCTGTGGGAGGTGCTTTGGGAGTATGGGGTGTTTTACCCATTGCTACGGACCATTTGATCCTTAAACAACCGATGCAGATGGGCTCCACCAGGGCTGCCCTTTGTCACCAATTCTGTTTGTAATTCTTATAGACAGAATTTCTTGCGCCACTTGGCTCAGTCTTGGGTGATCTCAAAATCTCATCTCTGCTTTTCTCAGATGATGTGAGAAAAGCTTCATATCAGGATTCATCAGGTGATGGCCTCCAGCTCACACTAGAGCGGTTTGCAGCTGAGTGTGAAACGGTAGGAATGAGAATCAGCACCTCCAAATCTGAGTCCATGGTCCCCAGCCAGAAAACGGTGGAGTGCCCACTCCGGTCAAGGACTAATTCCTGCCCCAAGTGGAGGAATTTAGGTATCTCAGGGTCTGTTTCATGAGTGACTGAGGGAGCAGGAGATCAACAGACAGATTGGTGTTGCAGCTGCAATGATGCAGACGCTGTACCGGTCTGTCGTGGTGAAGATAGAGCTGAGTGTAAAAGTGAAGCTCTCAGTTCACTGGTTGATCTACGTTCCTACCCTCACCTATGGTCACGAGCTATGGGTAGTGACCGAAAGAATGAGATTGTGGATACAAGCAGCAGAAATGAGCTTCCTCCGAGGGGTGGCTGGCCTCTCCCTTAGAGATATAGGATGAGAAGTTTGCCCATCTGGGTGGGGCTCAGAATTAGAGCCTCTGCTATTCCACATTGAAAGGAGCCAGTTGAGGTGGTTTGACCATTTGATAATGATGCCTTCTGGCTGCCACCTGAGTGAGGCGTTCCGGGCATGTCCCACCAAGAGGAGGTCCCAGTGTAGACCCAGGACACACTAGAAAGATTGTATGTCTCGGCTAGCTTAGGAACGCCTTGGTGTTCCCCTGGACAAGCTGGAGGTGGCTGGGGAGAGGGAGGTCTGGGGATCTCTGCTTAGGCTGCTGCCCCCACGACTTGGCCCGATAATCGAAATAAGATGGATGGTTTATAGATGGATGGATGTTGACATTGTTTTCATGTACCATTGGGATCCAGTTTGACCATCTCTTGCAAGCAAGAATAGATATGATTATTAAGGTTAAATGTACAGTACCTTGGCAAAAATATTCGCTCATGCATCCAAATCATTAAATTCAAGTGTTCCAACCACTTCCATCAGCACAAGTGTATCAAGCACCTAGTATGCAGAGTACATCTGCAAACATCTGTGAAAGAATGGATTGCTCTCAAGAGCTCAATGAATTTCAGCATGGTACTGAGATAGACTGCCACCTGTGCAGCATGTCCAGTTGTGAAATGTCCTCACTACTAAATGCTCCACCGTCAACCGATAGTGGTGTAAGAACAAAGTGGAAGTGATTGAGAATAAAGCAATTTAGCCACGAAATGGTAGGCCATGTAAAACCACAGAGTGGATCAACTTCATGTGGCCTTCAGATTAGATCAAGAGGTCTAACCCAGTCTGTAGAGCGCTTTAGATTGTACAGCAGAGGAAATGTGTTATCTGGAATGACAAATCATGTTTTTCCATCTGGGTTTGGCAGTTGGCAGGAGAAAAGTACTTGTTAACTGTATTGTCCTAATGTAAAGTTTAGTGGAGTGAATTTATGGTATGGGGTTGTTTTACAGTAGTAGTAAAGTGAAAGGAATTCTTAATGCTTGAGCATACTGAGACATTTTGGACAATTTCATGCTCCCAGTTTGGGGACAGCCCCTTCCAGTTCCAACATGACAGCGCACCAGTGCACAAAGCAAGGCCCATAAAGATAAGGATGAGTGAGTTTGGTGTGGAAGAACTTTCCTGACCTCACCAGACCTTTGGGATGAATTAGAGCAGAAACTGCGAGACAGGCCTTCTCATACAGCATCAGTGTCTGACCTCACAAATGTACTTCTGGAAGAATGGTCACAAAAACCCATGAACACATAAACGCACCCCTAAACCTTTTACAAACTGAGCCACGAAATGGAAAGCCTTCACTGGAGAGTTGAAGTTGTTATAGCTGCAAAGGGTGGACTGACATTATATTAAACTCCATGGATTAAGAATGGAATGTCACTCAAGTTTATATTAGGGAATACTTTTGGCAATATAATGAACACTGACCTCATTAATTAAACTTTGGCCAAGTTTAATATGAGCATAGACCAATGTAACTACACACACCCACAGGAAAATTAGTAAAACCATAAAAGATTTTTCTTTTTTAAAAAGGAGCTGATCAATAAGGCATATGGGTGGGTTTTTACCTTTTTCAGGGCCCAACAGAAAGCACAAAGCATGAACTCCATGGGGGCTTACAGGTGGAGTAGCATCCGATTTCTCAGACTCCCAGAGGATGAAGTCTCCACTCCTCGGGAACAATCACAGATTTCAATGCTGTGAGCTGCTTTGAAACAGCAGGTAAAGTGATCAATGGACTCCTACTGTTTTTAAAACAGACTGAAGATAACACTGTTTAAAAAAACAAAACAGAAAAAAACCATATAATCTTATCAAAAACTAACAGACAGAATTTGTTCTTCCATCTAAATAAACAAGCCACCTAATCAAAACACCTTTTAAACTAAAGATTTGTTTGAAGAAAATTTTCGCTTATATAGGTTAATGAGATATGAAAAGTTTGCTCTATTCAAATATGTAAATTCAGGTTTTGACTGTTTGAAAGGAAAATGATCCAAGTTACTTTTGTCCTCAGTGATGTACCCCATTGTTTTGTGACATTGTGCCTTAAAGTCTCAACTGGAATATTTCAGCCACACCCATCTTTGTTTACTTTCCTTCCTTGGGTCAAAGATTATCTGAGCATTAGGGTTAGTAGTTGATTGACGTATTCGTGCTGCAAACACAGTAACGTCAGCAATCACAGGCTGTTGGACTGAGTGTGGCTGGTTGCAAATTTTTAACTACCCAACCTGAACAGTTGGTTTGGTTTACACCATACAGCTGCTTCCCTTCACCATTTGAAATAATGCAGGATTGAAACACTCAAATTGCTCATCTTAAACTCATCGTAGTAACTATGTCCATATTTTATACTCAATACCAAAATCAGAAAAAAAATACCCAATGCTCAATTGCACTTTCATTGGGTTTTAAATGAAGTTTAGGACTGAACATGTCACCCATTTTCTAAGTAAACACATTTTTAAAGTTGCTATTGATGAAAAATTCACACCAGATTCTATTAACAAATTTTGTACTCTTCATCAAATCAGCAAAGAAACACAGAAAAGAAGGTCAGACACCAACTGGGAAGAATCCGAAGGACAAACGGAACAATTGTCATCCCTTGTGTAGTAGGTTTATCAGAGAAACTCAGGAGAGTCTTTTCCAAGCATGACATCCCATTGTACCTCAGACCCAACCATGCACAAAAAACTGGATCATCCTAAAGACAAAACTCAATCACAAACTTAACAGCTTAGTTTATGCTGTACAGTGCAGCAAGTAATGCTTAGACGTCTACATTGGTTAGACCAAACACTTCATAAATGCATGGCACAACATAGAAAAGCGATCTCGATAGTTCAAGACTCAGGTGTACATCTGCATCAAAAGGACAATGGCATCCTCGAAAGAGTGAGCAAATATTCACATTTTGGACCAAGAAGACTGTTGGTTTAAAAAAAAGGAGTGAAAGAATCTATGTCCACTGTGAACAACCATCCTTGAACAGAGATGGTGGCTTATGACACCAACTGTCTGCCATCTATAATCCAGTTGTGAAATCCCTTCCCAGACACCTTAATGCCTACTCACGCCTGGGGTCATTTGATCCCAGTAAGTCACATATAATAGGGTGGGGCAAGGGCTCACAATGGGTTCACCTGAAACCTTGGCTGATTGTGCCCACATCCGTTTTCACACTTTGGCGTTAGTTTAGGCAGAGGATCAACAGAGGTCCACGACCCTCTTAGGGACGCTCTGGGACTCTCCACCAATTGCTCTTGGAATTGAAGAAACTTCTTGGATGAGAGGTGAAATGTCTTCAAGAAACTTAAAGAGGTCCAGATGCTTTTCAAGCTCTTTAGACAATTTATGGAATCCATATATGCAAAGAAATCAAACCATAGAAGCCCATAAATTATGTGTAACAATGAGAAATGACACAGGGAAAAGGGAAAAAGTATTAAACACATCAAGGCTGTCATTCCATACAATACCAGTTTGCATACAAGGCAAACAGGTTGACAGGATACCACAATAGCAACCCTCATACATCTGGACAATAGTAATGCTGTTTACTGACTGATAAATTGTATTCTTCTGCCTATTGTCTCAACTCCCTCTTCACCACAGCCAGTACAATTACTGTGTATGCCTTCCTGAATTAACTTTTTTATAAAACGTTTTACATAAATTTGTTAGTATGACTGTGGAGGAGCTTTGCACGAATCTACAGACTGGGACACATTGAGGGCTGCTTGGAGGACTTTACGGACACTGTCACCTCTTATATAGTCCCCCGAGAGCAGCCATTTGGCTTTTCTACCTTTAAAACCCGCCTTCCAGCCAAATGGCTGGTAGGTGTTTAGCTAGGCTTTAGCTTCAGCCAAGTGGAAGCTAAATTGGCTAGTCATTCATATGTAAATTAGGTTGTTACCTGAGAATTCTGGAGGGGAGTGGGGGTGTGTGAATGAGGGGGTGGGGGAGCTGCTAAAAGTTGTGAACTTCCTTTTGTGTTCGTCTTGATGCATTCTCAATCATCCAGGGAAATAAATCTCCAAAAGTCACCAACTTGGAGTGGTTAGTTTCCTGAGCCACAAGGAAACTTGGAGTGTTTCAGTTTGCCATCTTAGGGAGAAATCAACACACACGGGTGTATGTCCTTTGTTGCTGAGATTTATTGATAAAAACAGTACAAAAAACCAACCATTTGTACACATATATTTACAAATAATAATAAAAAGTGAGTGAGTACATTTCAACATTTTCAGCAATCACTCACAATCCTGGCACTGCCATGGTATCTGTAGTCTGCATTCAGAGAGGCGTTGAAAGGCTGCTCCAATGGAACTTATTGTTTTCGGAGGAAAACACGAACACGGTGTACAGTCGAGTCTTAATAGCTTACTTACAACTGGGCTCGTCAGGCACTCTTCTTGGCTGCAGTGGTTATTATTATATTTACATGCTTCCAGCTCCCGTTTTTGCTCGATGACAGCTCGTACTTTTCCACTCCCTTTTTTCTCCCTCCTCGTGCTCAGACCCATAACGTGTATGGCAGTCCATTCTCCCTGCAACATGGACTACACTGCCCATGATGCTACATTCTTTAGAGCTATGCTTGTAGCATTCTGCCTGTTAGCTTAGCACAACAACAACAACAACGAAAAGGCGCTCTCTCACCCAGGAAACACACAGTCGCAGAGAGAGAGAGCGTCGCCCTGTAACCATGGCAATCGTAACGCTGCCGCCTGGAACAACAGAACGTAGCTGTCAAACAAAACCCAAACAGTCCTGACCCGCGACAAAATGAAACGGGAAAGTACCGCAGTGTAATCCATTTATTTCAACAAAGTAACTGTATTCTGAATACCACCTTTTTAAACGGTAACTGTAACGGAATACAGTTACTCATATTTTGTATTCTAAATACGTAACGGCGGTACATGTATTCCGTTACTCCCCAACACTGCATATGGACACAGACAAACAGGCACACACAGATACAAACATCCATTCCCACCCTCATGCTTTCAACACTCACCCAACGTGGAGACAGACATAGAGAGACACTGTACACACAATCACACTCCCCAAGCATACTCTAAGCCCTGGGTCTAGGTACCCTTGCCCCTGGAGGGGGAAACTGCACCCAGACCCAGGTGGTGTTACCCTTTTCCCTGGGGTGGGGAGAAGCAGACCGCCCCGACTCCGCAGCAGCAGGGAGGCCCCACATTCCAGACCCCAGTCGGACGGCCAACTTCTCCTCCTGGCCCCCCCCTGCTCCAGCAGGCCGCAGAGAACGGGGCTGCATTTTTCCTTGAGGAAAGCGCCGTCTCAGTGTGGATGGGAGGTCAAAATGGAGAGAAAACGAAAACGCACAAACGCATTAATGTGGACTTAGCCTCAGAGAACAACTCGGCCTCTGTGTGGAAAAGTTTTAGGAAGATCACCAACTGCAAGTCTAAAACCCCCCTCCACTCACGGCTTGGTCTTGGACAACACCTTCAACGACTTTTATTGCCGTTTTGATGAGCCATCAAGCAGTCTTCACACCTCCCCCAGCCCCAACAGTAGAGACACTTTGGACACTCATTCCCACACCTCCCCCACTCCCCCACCACAGAGCCATCACCACCATCAAAGACTTCACCTACAGCACCCCCCACCTCATCCCACACACACAGGATCTCACACCAGCCTGAATGCTCGGAAAGCTCCCGACCCAGACAGTGTGTCCCCCTGCCACTCTCAGGCTACATCCACACTAGCCTAGATCAGTGTTGCCAACTCCTCAGTAAGGAAAATCGCTATTGGCTGTCCTAAAAGTCGCTAGAAGTGGCTAAATGATGTCATCGTCTAATTTGCATAATTGGTCATACTAATATAATTGTAACCTACGTTGTTGGAGAGAGAAATAACATCGTGGAAGAGACATAAAGTGAGTAAAAAACGTCCTAAATGCATTTAGAATTTATTTAATTCAATTCAATTCAATTTTATTTATATAGCGCCAAATCACAACGAAAGTCGCCTCAAGGCGCTTCATAGATACAGAGAAAAACCCAACAATCATATGACCCCCTATGAGCAAGCACTTTGGTGACAGTGGGAAGGAAAAACTCCCTTTTAACAGGAAGAAACCTCCG
>NW_005187647.1:387678-389130 GCF_000239375.1 Pundamilia nyererei | reverse complement strand
TTATTTGTGAAGAAGTTCATGAAGTCATTACTAGTTAACGTTAAAGGGATGGTTGGCTCAACAGAGCTCTGACTGTTTGTCAGCCTGGTTACAGTGCTGAAGAGAAACCTGGGGTTGTTCTTATTTTCTTCAATCAGTGACGAATAGTAAGATGTTCTGGCTTTGCGGAGGGCTTTCTTATAAAGCAGCAAACTATTTCTCCAGGCTAAATGATGATCCTCTAAATTTAGAACTACAAATTAAATTTATTTTAGCAATTGTTGTTTTTTGTAATGTCACAATTCCAACCCTGCTCCTTTATCCGGGCTTGGACCGGCAAAAGTGACCCGAAACAGGCACTCTGGTGGAGTTACTTTGTGTGTGTGTGTGTTTATAAGTAGTTTTAAACCTCGTGATCCACAAAACAGCATAACAGTAAAAGAAGAACTGACTGCGTTACAGTCAGTGCGGGAGCAGCGGCTTCGCTCATGCGCGATTCATTTGCAGTTCAGACGCATAGATGTGAAAATCTTCTGCCCTGATAGCAGCTGGGGGAGGACTATCCTCCGCCCGTGAGCGCTTTGGAACGGGCGAGGTGCCCACGGCAGCACCCACTGCTTGTTGAGAGTAAAACCGGCCGCTTTCACGTCAAAAAGTCGTGATAAATAAGTCTCCAATAACGCCAGAAAAAGTCGTCAGATTTGTCGCTAGTCGCTTTTTAGAAAAAAAGTCGCTAAGGGGGTCTGAAAACTCGCTAAATATAGCGACAAAGTCGCTAAGTTGGCAACACTGGTCTAGATAGATTTGAAAACAGCGTTTTCGTCTGAAGATGCTCTGCGTCCACACTAGCGCTTTCAGTCGTTTTCACAGAGTTGTGCATCCACATTGAAACGGCCGAAAACGCCTATGTTCCAGTATAGAATAGAATAGCCTTTATTGTCATTGTACAGAGTACAGCAAAATTGGAGTGCCACTCCCTTGGTGCAAGTTTCAATAATAAATATAAAAGGAAAAAATAAGAAAAGTACAAAAAAACAATCGTAAGTACTCAAACAATAGTATGTACAATATATACAAGATAGCAGCATTAATATAATGACAGTATGAATAGCAGCATAATATAATGACAGTATGAATAGCAGCATAATATAATGACAGTATGAATAGCAGCATAATATAATGACAGTGACGGTATGGAATAGGTTCAATTGTTTTTGTGCTTATTTACTACGGTGATAGCTCTGGGAAAGAAGCTATCCCTGAATCTGTTTGTCCTGGTTTTATGTGACCTGTACCGTCGGCCTGACGGTAATAGTTCAAACAGTTGGTTGCTGGGGTGAGAGTAGTCCTTGATGATATTGCCAACTCTGCTGAGGTACCGAGAGTTTGCAGTGACCTCCAGGCTGGGCAGAGAGCAGCCAGTGATCTTCTGGGCTGTGTTGATGACCCTCTGCAGTACTTTCCTGTCCGCAG
>NW_005187647.1:384741-386760 GCF_000239375.1 Pundamilia nyererei | reverse complement strand
GGGACGGTGTTTGATGACAAGGAAAGGTTGAAGATTTTAGTGAAGACTCCGGTCAGTTCGTCAGCACATGCTCTGAGAACCTTTCCATGTATTCCATCAGTACCTGCCGCCTTCCTGGGATTCACTGACCTTAGAACACACCTCACTTGATGCTCTCTGAGTGTTAGTGTGCCAGTGCTGGGGGCGGGTGGAAGTGGTGTGGCAGCTGGGGGCCTGGTTGTCTCAAAGCGGGCGAAGAAACGGTTTAGATCCTCAGCCAGTGAGGCATCAGTCCTAGATGACGCCTGGTTATTGCTTCTGTAGTTGGTAATGTGATTGATCCCCTGCCACATTTTTCTGGGGTCGTTGTCAGCAAAGTGATCTTCAATCCTTCTCCTATAGGCAGCCTTAGCTTTCCTGATGCCTCTACTCAGGTCTGCCCTGGCCGCCCTATACGCAGCCCTGTCCCCTGACTTGAAGGCAGTGTTGCGGCTTTTTAGGAGGGATTGCACTTCGCTATTCATCCAGGGTTTTTGATTTGGAAACACCCTGACCCTTTTGTTGATTGTGACATTGTCAACACAGTTTCTGATGTACGAGAGTACAGTGTCCGTGTACTCCTGGAGGTTGTGGCTGGAGAATAAATCCCATACAGTTGTTGAGAAGCAGTCCTGCAGTTGAGAAAGGGCTCCTTCAGGCCAGGTTTTTATTGTCTTTGTCTGGGGCTTTGTTTTTCTCAGTACTGCACATGCGTGAAACGCAAGAAGATTCGACCTGCCTCATTTCTGTCTGCTGTTTATCAACTTACCGGCTCTTTTGCGGCAAAATGTCGAGGAAAAGCACTGAGTTTTTTAAATGGACTAACAATGAGGTGGAGTTGTTGCTGCAAGTAACACAAAAGTACAAAGTTGCAAAAGTGAGTGAGAATTGAAGAATTTGAAGGAAGCTATCTGAAACATGTACAGACTGATATTTATCTTTAATAAGGCTGTCAAAATTGAGAGCAAACAAAACAACTGCTGCATAATGCCCTCCGCTATCTTAGTTTAATTGGTCACTTGACTGCATCACATAACTAAAATGTGTCATAGTTTTCAAAAAGTCTCAGTTTTTGCTGTCCACACTGTGACGCGAAAGCACCGTTTTCAAATGTATGCCTTTTCGACAGCGTTTTGAAAACACTGCATTTTCCATGAGTGAAAACGCCATCTCAGTGTGGACGGGAGGCTCCTGCATCCCCTGTAGTTTGCATACAGAGCCAAAAAGTCTGTAGACGATGCTATCAATGTGGCCCTACACTTCACTACACTTCAGCATCTGGACTCTGCGGGAACTTACGCCAGGGTCCTGTTTGTGGACCTCAGCTCTGCCTTCAACACCATCTTTCCAGACCTTCTCCAAGGCAAACTTTCCCAGATGAATGTGCCTGATTCCATCTGTCAGTGGATCACTGACTTCCTGATGGACATCAAACAAAATGTGAGGCTGGGGAAAGCCAAACGAAGCTTACGACCTTTAAATAGACTGAGCATCAACTCTTCATGAGCACAATCTGTAATGTGTGTATAAAATGATTATAGCCGCACCTTTAATAAAAATTTTAATCTAACGCCAGTAGCTTTTAATGAACGTTTTAATGCAATGATAATGATGAAAGCCATATGTAGCAGTAAAATATTTTCTTTATTCCAACAACATTAATCAATTGTGCTAATTTTCTCCTCTGGTAAACAATAACCTCTTTCAGCCATCCCAAACAGACATAGTCTTTCAAAATGGCACAAAAATGATCACTCAATTCATTTGAGGCAGTAGAGAAAAGTCATAATATTCCAAAATCCCTTTTCTTTAAGCATTTCAGGTTTCCATATCTGCCAGCCAATTATGCTATTGACCATATTCTTGAATTGAATTGATATACCTTTATTAGTCCCACAAGGGGAAGTTTCATAAGGCTGCCAACCTATTGCACGCAATGGCGGCGCCATCTTACCCTCCGACCATACATACATTACACAAAACATCACATGGGGAAGACAG
>NW_005187647.1:382024-384046 GCF_000239375.1 Pundamilia nyererei | reverse complement strand
TGATGTTGTCATTTCTTGTGCTCAAGGAGCTGATTCTGAGAACTCACGACAGTTGCTTTATACTCTACAGAAAAGGCAATATATCTAGATTGTAAACTAAGACTCAGTATTATCTGCCCTCAAGGGGTAAAACAAATACTTCTTGTATCTAAACACTGAACCCCCCCAGGGTTTTGGCAACACTGAGTAGAATGCACTCATTCTTCCTCCTTTTGTTTCAAACAGTGCCTGATGCAATTTAACGTAGCATGAGGGTGATCGTGGCTCAAGAGTTGGCAGTTCATCTTGTAATCGGAAGGTTGCCGGTTCGAGCCCTGGTTCGGACAGTCTCGGTTGTTGTGTCCTTGGGCAAGACACTTCATCTACTGTTGATAGCCAGAGGGGCCGATGGTGCGATATGACAGCCTCGCTTCTGTCAGTCTGCCCCAGGGCAGCTGTGGCTACAACTGTAGCTTGTCTCCACCAGTGTGTGTGAATGAATAGTGGAATTGTAAAGTGCTTTGAGGGTCTCGAAAAGTGCTATAAAAATGCAATCCTTTATTATTACTGCATCCTTTACACTATTTAAATGATAAACTTGCAAAAATATATCCTAATGTCAGCCCAACATTTTCACTCTGCCATCAAGGCTCAGCTACACCCGCTTATATGTTTTGCAATCTCCAAATGGGGTTTTGGAAGACCATTTCTGAAGGAAGGTCATTCTTGTGCAGAAAATCAGTGGTACCTTTTCCATCTGTAGCCCCCCCATTCAGTGCTAAATTAAGATCATGAAATCATGAGACAATCAGTATTTACCTTATTAGTGAACATAACTGTGTTGTACTCAAAGTGTTTGAAATGCCCTCTGAAATGTCACCCTGTGTGTTTTCCATCTTTAGCTCTGGTATCTCACCCCCCACCTGCTCCAACTACAGCAGATAGATGATGTCAGCAGCAATCTCTCTGAATCTCATAGCAGCTGTGCAACAATAAAAACACTGCGCCATCACCCAGGGTGTAGTTTCCTCTCAGTGACTCCCCCAGCTACAGGATTAAAAAACTACACCAACAGAGTGGATGAGCTGTAACAGTTGAGTTATTGGGAAAAAATCAAATCTGTGTTTATGCTTTTGTCCCAAACTCAAATTTTCATGCTATTTGATGAGTTTACCAGAACTTCTGTTTATTTAGTACCAGACGTCACAAACTAGCAACTAAAAAGGGTAAAAGCAGTTTGAGATCAGTTATCGTAGACAATGACTGCAATGGAGGGTTTAAAATTGTATTTAACAATCTCTTTTGCTTTTTATGGTTTTTGTGTTCTCTGCAGCTGATGCTAAGCTGACAATAATGAGTCACCAACATTACTGATTCTTTTGCATATTCCTGATATGGTCCCTTATGGGACAATAAACAGCATGAAAACATGGGTTTGCAAAGCTTTACGTATGACTAATATACTATCAAACCATGACCTTTAAGAAAACTGCAAAAATGTGGCCTTTTTACAGCACTACCTATAGGTGTAGTATACACAAATGTTTGGGTTTGTGCACCAGAGATAAAAATGAGAGGAAGAAGGTGGATGGAAAACAAAAATGTGACCTTGATATCAAGCAGAATAACCCATCAGGTCTTCAGGAGGAGGCGTGTTTCTTGTAAATTGCAGGCAGACTGGCATTAAGCTCACCAGTCCATCAGCTGGATGAAAATTACACACAACTTTAGCTCTTTCCAAGCAAGTTGTCCATGCAGAAGCTAAGCTAGCCAGACAGCATGCTACCACTAAGCTAGTCAAGAAAACAGAGTAAATGCTGATCCCAGCCCAGCAGCCAGATGCTGAACTTCAAGAGGTAACAAACTAATGAGAAGACCATATATACCAAGACCCAGTCAGTGTTGGGGAGTAACGGAATACATGTACCGCCGTTACGTATTTAGAATACAAAATATGAGTAACTGTATTCCGTTACAGTTACCGTTTAAAAAGGTGGTATTCAGAATACAGTTACTTTGTTGAAATAAATGGATTACACTGCG